>NW_017259576.1:545054-558976 GCF_001594045.1 Atta colombica | reverse complement strand
TCTCTCTCTCTCTCTCTCTCTCTCTCTCTCTCTCTCTCTCTCTCTCTCTCTCTCTGTCTCTCTCTCTTCCTTCTCTTCCTTTAATTTATCCTTTTTCTTATCTTTCTCTCTCTCTCTCTCTCTCTCTCTCTCTCTCGTTTCTTTCTCTGTCAGACACACACCTATTTCTATTTTCATAACGGATATGCGCGCTCTCGTACTTAAAGTAATTGCACTTAATGGCTACGCGGCGCGTTCGCGCGGCATGCATGCGCTTCAGAATATTTCGAATGTACCTGCAGGCGGGGCACGTTGATCGGGTGTTTAAGTCAAGAACCGGCATCGCGTGTTCCGCATATGCACGGAGTCCCGAAGAATCGCGTTCACGACCGGCTCAACGTCACGACGCGAATACGCATGTTTTTTCCTTATTAATTCAGCGTAATTAACCACCGTCAATTCTTGAGTCAGGACAGAATTAATAATGAATTCATAGAAATAATAAATTTTTATTTTGTTTGCCGATAAAATGTCGAGACAATTCGTATGTTAAGGTCTGTAATGCGTGAATGTACACTAAAAAATATCGGTGCGAATTTAACATTCATGCGATATTCATATACGTAATTCTCAATGTGCAATGTTGATGTTGATATTAACATGATGTTGATTTATAATTTCTGTGTTCATATTAACTAAATTCATCATCATGGATTCCATATCGCATTGGTTAATATTAATTATGTTCGAAATTATCAATAGTTCATCGAATAATTCGATTTCGATTCAATCGTTTATTTTATTTGCTTCATTTATGCACGACTCTTATAAATTATTCTTCTTGTTTGTACTTAAAAAATCTGGAACGTTATTGAAAATTTATCACTTTTAAAATAGCTTATAAAGTCAATCCGGAAAAATTTAATTCGAATTTCATTTTTCAATAAAAAAAATTCGATTTAACGTAAAAACTTCAAATTCGATTCGATTTGTTTTCGAATTTATTCAGGGTTGCCACAGGCAACTGAAAAATCAGGAAAAATCAGGAAAATTGAAATTAGTTATGGGAAACTGGGAAAAATCAGGAGAAAATGTAAAAAAAGTCTGGAATTTTTAAATTTGCTCACAATTTTCTTAACTGCTTCTATTCTAGATAATTGTTATAATTTTTTAATATTATCTGACGTTTATAGTGAAATACGTTCAAAACTCGCACACTTTAAACGATTTTAATAAAATAATTAAAATTTATATTTTATTCAGTATTTTTATTTGATCGCTCTTTTTCATAACTTCTTTTTTCCAATACTAATTTATTTTTTTTTACTTGAATTTGCACCCAAAATTTTACTGTGCTACTAATCTTTTTTGCGTTGTTATTTAATAATACATACTAGCTTTCCTACAATTCTTGACTTTAAATGTGTTAAAATTTATATTTTATATTGGAAAATTTTCCATTTTCATCTGGAAAACCTGAAAAGTCAGGGAATTTTAAAATTTATTTTCTATGATAATCCTGTTATTACATCAAAGATTCAATTCGATTCACAAATACTTTGCACACTTCTAGTACGAATTATATATGGATACCATATGATGTTGAATCCACACCAATATTTTTTATAGTGCATAGTAATTAGAGAGACGCGAAAGCGTAACTCATATCCACGTCGAGCTATTTTTCTCTCAAACACTTCCAATGCTGGAAGACGGAGGAACGTGTCGCGAACACGAGTAAAAAGCACGAAAAGCGTGCCGGCAACTCGGCTACATTCTACACGCTTCTTCGTGGAATTACATAATGCCGGTGTGAGGTAACCGATTTCAATCACACGTACGATCGAGAATGACAAGGCTTTATTTGGTATCCCTTTTCTATGTACTTCATCGTATCTACATTTCTGTAATGCAGCGGTATTTAATGGCGTGCTTTCAATTCAATTAGGACTATCTAGTTATCCCAATTTCATCCGATTACTTTTAATTAATAAAAGAGGAAATAAAAGTCTATATATAAAGCGATATGACAAAAATTATGTCTTTCTCATAAATCTTTTAATCCTCTATTTCTTTTCCTATCGTATCTTTTATAACTTTTTTTTTAAATATTGTACTTTTTCAACAATTTACAGTTTTAAGTCTTATATTAATTTTTCAGTTAGATTTGACTTGAGATTAATCAAGATTAGGGATTATGATTTTTTTCATTTGTTTTTCTAAATTTTTAAATTTTTTCAAAGAAATCTTTTCATTTTTCGATCGTTTGTAAGAAATGTAAAAGTTTCGATATTTTTGTAAAGGAAAAATCTAGATGAGATTGATCAATGAATCTACGGGATTCGAAGAAAACGATGAGCTCAGCGTCCTTTCTATACGCGCGTAAAGGAAAGAAAAGTCTTGCTCGAGATATGTTCGGATACAGTAATAATTCCGTCATTGAAATTCTATTCTTCGTGCCGCGTTGTGGCGGACACTCATCTGTTCTGGTATGATATAAAGGACAGTGGACAAGGCAGCTTGATCGTCTAAAGTCACGGCTGGTATGCCCTTTTATAGGACCCTATAAAGTCTCTCGGTGTGGGGTCCACGACACCCCCGGTTACTCTATAAGAAAGAACATCGCTCGAACCTCCTGTAATAATTCTTTGCCATAGGAATTCCTGGCGTGACTTGACACGGTTCTGCCTTCGGTTACGCTTGAGAAATTCATAGATGAAAAACAAAATGTTGCGGAAGGGCTTGAGGTGGTGGACTTTTCTAGTCCCTTGCGTTTGAAATGGTTGCTGCTTATAAAAAAAATCACGGAAATTTATCTAATTTCTAATTATCATTTTCATTTACATTTATTATCATCATCGTCGAAATTTAATTAATAATTAAAGAAATCATTGCTTCGTAGAAATCAATTATTTTACATTTTTAGTTTTTTGATCGCGCGGATGAAATTTTATTTTTAAAAAATGATATCTGGAAAATCATTTTCAAGTTGGTTCCTTTTCGCATAATTAGATTTTTTTTAAATTATAATTTTGCTGAGAGCAGCTTTCCATTTTACTAATTTCCAATTCTACATTTTCTATAATAGGTACCTGATGTAGGAGTCGAATTATCAGGTGGTTGCTATGGATTCGCGGCCAAATACATGCATTGGCCGGAGGAGTTGGTAGTCGGCGGCGCCAAGCACAACAAGACAGGCCACTTGACTCGCGCGGCCGCGCTGCAAACTGTGGTGCAGCTAATGGGCGAACGCGAGCTGTACGATTTCTTAGTGAATACCTACAGGGTCCATCATATCGACTGGACGCAGGAGAAGGCGGCTAAAGTTTTAGAGACTTGGCAAAGAGTATTTAGTAATGAAGTGAAAAAACTGATGGAGGTCAACGGATCGGCACCGTACAATCTGTACGCTTTCAGTACGACAACCATGAATGACATTCTTGGGAAGTACAGCGAGGTGTCCGTCATGAAGATCGCGATTGGTTGCGTGCTTATGGTTAGAAATAACTTTATTGTGTGTACTACTGCACACTACATATAGTGTACTACTGCATATAGTGTAATTGAAGAATCTTAATGCAACAATAGGCGAACTCACATTTTAATAACGGAGAATAAAAACATTTTTTCCTATCACTTTATTGGGAGTATAAATTAGTTCGATCCGTTTTTTTGTGCATTTATTTCAAAACAAAATGAATGAACAGATCAATTAAAGTATTGTCGCTGCCTACTATTTTTTTCCATCTCTCAGGCAATTTTCGAATTCCATCTCGAAAAAATGACTCTTTGGAGGCGATCCAATTTTGGAGCCAATTTTCGATTTCTGCGAAAGAAGTGAACCGTGATTTCTGTGAAAGAAGTGACTTGCTGTATCCTTCGGAACAATCAGTAATCAGAAGGAGCAATGTCCAGAGAATACGACGGGTGCAGTAAAACATCCCATTTGAGCGTTTTCAAATATTTTTTTACGACTTTAACGACATGAGGCCGAGCGTTGTCATGAAGAAGAATAACTTTATCACGTCTTTGTCGTATTCCGGCCGTTTTTCTCGCAATGCACGGCTCAAACGAGTCAATTGTAGCCGATACCGATCGCCCGTAATGAAATCGCCAGGTTTCAGTAGCTCACAGTAAACAAGACCCTTTTGATCCCACCAGATATAGAGCATGATTTTCGAACCATGAATGTTCGGCCGTGATGTTGATGTTGAGGTTGATGGCAACGATTGATGGCTTAGCGTAGTATTTTTTCTTCTTGGAGTTGTAGAATATCCACTTCTCATCTCCAGTCACAATCCGATGCAAAAAACTTTTCTCTGTTGTCTTTGAATCAGCTGTTCGCAAATGAAAAATCGTCTTTCAACGTCTCTCGGTTTCAGTTCACAAAGCACTCAATTTCCTTGTTTTTGAATCATTCCCATGGCTTTCAATCGTACAGAAACGGTTTTGTTGAGTTACTCCCAATGCAAGCTTCTCTTGCGTTTGACTCTGATCTTCTTCGAGTAATGCCTCTAATTCTTTGTCTTCAAATTTTGTTGACTATCCAGAGCGAGGCTTGTCTTCAACGCTGAAATCTCCATCCTTGAAACGTCGGAACCATTCCCTACATTATTTATCAGTTGGAGCAGTGTCACCATAAACTTCGATAAGCATTCGATGGGCTTCAACCGCACTTTTCTTCCAATTAAAGCAGAAAGTCAACTTCCCGCAAATGCTGCTTGGTTAACACAAAATTCGACATTTCAATAAAAATCAAGGTTTTTGTATGAAAGCGATATAAACTGAATATTATTAGCAGATGTTTAACCTCTCTGAAACCACCAAAATTAGCTGTCACTATGAACCATTCACAACAGCTGGAGCTATATTTAGGGAAACGGACCGAACTAATTTGTACTCCCAATAACTTTAAAGTTCATTTTCTTTGTTTTTAAAATAATCCACTGTTGCAGTAAATTTCAATTTCTTTTCAATTATTGTGATTCCATAAAGTTTAAAGATACTGAAAATATTTTTATTTTATTTATGTATTTTATCGTGATTCAATTTCTGTTTTTATTTTTCTAGTTGCTGTATGCTGGTGTAGCTCTCTTTCGTTGGAAAGATCCAGTGCGTTCACAGTCCGGGGTAGGAATGGCTGGCGTAATGTTAATTTGTGCCACGGTAGCCGCAGGATTGGGTTTCTGCGCTCTTTTAGGGATCCCATTTAATGCCACCACGACGCAAATAGTGCCATTTCTTGCCCTTGGTCTGGGCGTACATGATATGTTCCTGTTAACGCATACGTATGCGGAACTGTCGGTAAACGAAGTGCCCAGCAATGAGCAAACGGGAGTCGTTCTCAAGCGAACTGGCTTGTCGGTGCTGCTGACAGGTCTGACCAACGTTATTGCCTTCTTCGCAGCGTCGATAATCCCAATCCCAGCTCTCCGAACATTTTGCATGCAAGCCGGTATTGTGCTATTGTTCAATTTGGCCGCCATGCTGCTGATATTTCCTGCGATGGTCAGTCTAGATCTACGACGTAGACGTTCTGGAAGGAAAGATATTCTTTGCTGCTGTTTACCGGCGTCACCCAATCTCGGAAAGAATAGATACTCCGTGAAGATCAACGGCACGGCCAAGCAAACGGTCACCAGGGCGATACCACCTGAGAGACGAGAAACCTGCACACAGATCTTAACTCCGCAGAATACACAGAATGAATCTTGGGTACGAAATGACATATATGTATATATATATCACATATATACTGAACTTTTGTTTGAAATCATATTGTGAAATATCAGATTTTAATATTCGCTGTATTAGAAATTGAAGAAATTTATTTAATAAATGATTGCTTGATTATAACGAAACTTAATAAAAATCAATAACAATTGCTTTCTATATATTTACACAAGTTGAAATTAACGCAGAATCATCTACAAGTATCGTTTTGCATTCGTGTTGCAGATAGGTGGAAATGTTATCGACGCGGATAAACAGTGTACTGAAGAAGACGCGCTGACCGGCTGTTCGCAAGATGATTGTCTGAGCTTTTCCTTGACACAGCTTGCGTCTCGGCATTACGCACCCTTTATCAGTCGAACGGCTACCAAAGTGTTTGGCGTGATAATTCTGGTCGCCGTGCTAGTTGGTAGCATATGGGAGGCGATATCTCTACGTGATGGTCTGGATCTGACTGATTTAGTACCGCAGAACTCGAATGAGCATGCATTTCTGTCTGCCCAGGCAAAATATTTTGGTTTCTACAACATGTATGCAGTCACCGGTCGAGATTTTGAATATCCGACTAATCAAAAATTGTTGTTCGACTATCATGACAGTTTTATGCGGATCAAGAACGTCATCAAGAATGACAATGGTGGTTTACCTGAGTTTTGGCTTAGTTTGTTCCGCGACTGGCTAAAGGGTTTACAAGCCGCATTTGACAAGGACTATGAAAACGGCTGCATCACTCAGGAAAGATGGTTCCCGAACGCGAGCGACGAAGCAATTCTAGCATATAAGTTACTCGTGCAGACCGGTCATGTGGATAATCCAATCGATAAGACGTTGATTACTAGTGTACGACTGATTAATGGTGACGGTATCATTAATCCACGTGCTTTTTACAACTACTTGAGTGCCTGGGCGTCCAACGACGCGCTTGCTTACGGTGCTTCACAAGCAAATTTGAGACCTGAACCACGTCAATGGATCTACATTAATGACCATGAGCTCAAGATTCCTAAGAGCATGCCGCTTACGTATGCGCAGATGCCGTTTTACTTGCACAGGCTCACGAATACGCAAGATATCACAGAATTGATCAGTAGCGTCCGGGAACTATGCAAAAAATTTGAAGAACGTGGTTTGCCGAATTTTCCGTCCGGTATATTATTCCTCTTCTGGGAACAGTATATGAATTTGAGAACCTCCATGTGTATCGCCCTTGTGGCTGCATTGGGTGTAAGCATCTTAGTAGTCGGATTCTTATTGTTGAATATATGGGCTGCTGTGCTGGTTGGTTTCTTTCTTCTCGTTGTTATTGCTGAACTACTAGGTGTTATGAGTCTATTCAACATTAAGTTAAGCGCAGTACCTGCCGTATTGCTAGTGGTTAGTGTGGGCATAGCTGTTCATTTCACGGTGCACATCTGCCTGGTAAGTAATTTGAGAAGTTTCTTCATTAGCGTTTCTTCTTATTCTTTTAATTGTTTCGAGCATATTAGATTTATAATATCAAAATCAAAAAATTTTTTGGAAAATTAAAAGTGATCGAATGTTTTGGCTGTATTGTATTATTTTATCAATTGTTTTTCATCAATGGTTAGTGACATAAATCATTATTGATACATTTATGCATCAACATTTTAATTGATTTTCCCCTATTTGCATTTTTATTTTGTATAAGTCGCGTCTCTGTTAACATAAACGCGTAATTCTGTTTCAGAGTTTTGTCACCAGTGTGGGTAGCAGAAATCGCAGAATGCGTTTAGCTCTGGAACATATGTTCGCTCCGGTTGTTCATAGTGCGTTCACTACGCTACTCGCCGTGGTGATGCTCGCTTTCTCGGAGTTCAATTTCATAGTCAATTATTTTTTCCTTGTATTACTCAGTGTAATCGGTATCAGTCTTGTGAATGGCATCTTTTTCTTCCCCATTCTATTGTCCCTTATCGGTCCGAAGGCGGAAGTAATTCCGAATGATCATCCGGATCGTATATCCACGCCGACACCGCCAGCATCGCCCATCGTGAGAAGATCCAAGCCGCCCACACCACCGAGGAGATCTCACAAAATTGATAATGCTCGGCTGCATGCTGAACCATCGCTCACAACCATCAGCGAGGAACCCAACTCGTGGCACAGCACGCAGGAATCCTGTATTATTGTTCAACCGGAACTCAAGGTGGAGACCACGTCCACATGTGGTAATCAGGTGCGTTGAGATTCGCGAACAAATTAGTTGTTGATAAGCATGAGAGCGTAACTTCCTCCAATAAATTATTACACTTTTCCAAGCATGACTAACGAGCGTGTTCTTTCATTTTGACTAACAGAACTGTAGCGGATCGGATTCGAGTGGGTCTAGTCGAACGTCGCCGGTTCCGCCCACATCACACATCACCACTAAGGTCACCGCAACGGCGAACATTAAGGTCGAAGTTCATACACCGTTAACTAGTGAGTATTCATTTTAAACAATTCTTAAAAATTACTCCAAAATATTTCCTTAACGTAATTTGAGACTTTAAACTAATTCGAAATGCTGTCTAACTAATGCATGTTGCTGTGATCGAATATAATTATATTTATGTATTGCTAAAAATATTTACTTTTGAATTATTTTAACATTTTTGTTAGAGAGACTGTAAATTATGATAACTTTTTTATAAAGTCTTACTTTAAAAATTAGAGTAAAATTTATATCATTAAAATTTGTATACATTGTGTTATAAGTTCGAAAAAATCCACAAAACATAATGTAATGTATCTTTTTTTAATTTTCTATGCAAATATCGTTATCTTCACGCTACACATATTTACTTATTTAATTCCTATCTTAATTTGTTATTGCATTTTCTCAAATCGATATGAGGGAATTATAACAAATATATTTATTTTTATGATAATTATAGGTGGAATGGATCGTAGTGAAAAATGCCGGCACTCGGGCAGCAATAGTCGAAGGAGCTCGCGCTGCAATACGAACGTTAATGCTGGGGAGTCTTCCGGTTCCGAGCCAGATTCAGACTCTAACGCAAAACATTAATAACAAGTACCGGGGGGACCGGCAGCTACTGCTCAAGTACCACGCAAAGCGGGAAAACACAGAAGGCTGACTAGGATAGATTAATAGATTTTCCATTATCTCTTTCTGTTTTCCTCTTTCCTCTCTCCTTACCTTTACTTAGCTTTCTACTTTTCGGTTCTAGACTGTTTTTCTCCCTCAAGTGAGTAATGCAACATGAATTGTTTTACTCAAACTTTAAAGACAAAAGTATTATAACACAAATCGCAACTTCATAATATATATATGAATATTTTCATAAACAATTTTGTTGTAATTTTTTGTGTTTTTACAAATTTTTTAAAGTTTTAAGTAGACTTTCTTTGTAAGAATCAACATTATATTTACTTAATTAGGATTTGTTATTACCAGTGAACTATATTTACATTTTATGCGTATATTAATGCGTGAATTATTATAAGATTTTAAGTAAAGTTTGTTAAAGTTTTTAATGAAAAAAATTTTAACCGAAATTATGTTAAAAAACAGGATACTTTTCAAATATTTCAACAGTGTTAAATAACATTACCAAGGATAATAATGCGTACAATTTACTAAATCAATGTATTAGATTATTTTAGATAAATATACATATTTTTTAGATAAATTTATTTAATTAGTGACTTGTGGCGTCACAAGAGTAGTTCGTGTCTTGTACTACTGGCAAGTACATAAGAACGTTATATGATTTGTATTCTTTCGAGAGAGAGGAAAGACAATACTTGCCAGTATGCCTTTGTTTATCAGAAACTGACACTAACATCTATGTGAGTGTATTCGTAATATTTGCGTAATACATAACGGGAGAGAGCATTTACTAAAATGTATATATACATACTTATTATTTAATTAGAAAGTTAAAGATATTATTGTCAATAGAAGAACGCGACATTTCTCAAATGTAATCGTGAAATTTTGCGACGATGACGCTTTATTGTGCGACAAAAACGACAAAATTTCCAAATAGTACTATTTATTTTTTTTCTACATTAATCATGTTAATCATGTATGTTACGCGCAGTGTGTATGTATGTGACTACGAGCGGTATACTGAATCTTTGAGACCTATTTATTATTTATTTTAATAGTATTCTTCGGCATTTCTGCGGGTGTGTGTGCGCGAGCGCAATATTTTGTACGCATAAATATATAATGACTCTCTTGTAAAAATAATTATTTATATCGGACTATACGAGAATACTTTTCATTGCCTACGACAATAACGGTACTTAATTTAATGTGAAGTATATATTCCTATTCTGATATTCATACCTCTAATGTGTATAAAATTGTAATATATAGTACCAGTGACCTAGTAACTGCGGCATACATTGTCATAAGATGTGACTCGTGAAATTATGTAATATAAGCGAGAAGTATTCTCTTACTTATGTCAAGTCAATTTTGTATACATATGCGAGACTCGAAGTGTGTATTTAAAGTGACGAAAAAGCATTCTGCAGAATGGCTTTTGCATTTTGTACATGTTGTATAAGCTCGGATGGGAAAAATAGTCAATATACCTCTAATATACGTATAAATTGTACCATGACTTTTATTTTACAAAATTTCATTGTAAGAATCTAATTATTTTTTATGTAATTAATGTGTAGAAGTGGTATTTGTACGATTTATAATCCAATTTTTGTAAATATAAATATTGTAATAATAATTATAGCAATATATTACCTTTATTGCTGTTATAATATCGGCAATATCGTAAATAAGATTGAGATACAAAATTAATATTATAGCAAAATTGCATAAATCAAATTATAAATTATATATATTATTAAAAAATTGCATTAAATTATATTAATTTTCTTTTGTATAGATATTTCTAATAATCTCGTAAAAAATTTAATTTATATTGCAATTTTAATTATAAATCTCCAAATTAAAAATTTTTAAAGCTACAAAAGCAATTTCTTCTTAGGGTTTTTATTAATTTTTATCATATATCTAATTATATTTTTTTAATTTGTCTTTTTCAAAATTTAAATTTTATGATTTGTTTATGTCAATAGTTATTGACAATTGAGATAGTTGTGACCTTATAACACAATCTTTCATTGTTTTATTTAAAATCTCAAATAACTTATTTTATAATATTAAGTAACAATTAGTGTAGTATTTAATTTAATAAAAGTTATAGAACAATTTTATATTATAATTTTTAAAAAATAATGAAAAATTTCTTGACAGTCGATAACAAGATAGTCTAACCTACAACTATCATTCTTCCATCGAGATTGGATATAGGTGGAACTGATGGCTATTTTTTTTAAAGGGACGTCCAAGTATAACCTAATCTAGAATAACTATAAAGAGAGTGACGCTAATTGACCGGAAATCACCATTTATGTTCTATATTTACGCAATTTCTCATTTTATTTTCTTCTTTCTTTAACGTTGTCTTTTTTTTAATTAACAGTAAAGTTCTACATTAGTTGCAAGCCGATCGCAAGTTTGCGACAGTCAATCTGAAGCTTGCATTTTGAAATCAACGCTTTATATTGGCTGTTGCAATAAACTTACGATCGTCTTGCAACTAATGTACAACCGGCTCTACATAGAAGTCATAGACGGTCGTAAGGAACCAATATGAAGTTTGCATTTTGAAATCAACACTTCATATTGGCTGTCGCAATAAACTTGCGATTGGCTTACAACTAATGTAGAACCAGCTTTAATGGCTCCTGTACGTAGAACGCGGCAATGCTTGCCGCGCGATGAAGCTGGCGCGATAGCTAATTAACGTCTTGCTTGCTCGAAAGAATAATAGATATATAATTTCTACCACGCGACAAAAGTTGAACTCAATCCAACTTTTGCCGCGCGGCGCAGGTAACATTACATCGTTTCTAGAAATTTTGCATGGTGAGGATGACTTAAGAACATATGCCTAAGTCTTATATTTATATTTTAGATACTCAGCAGCCAATGAAATAATCATAGAGCATCTAAAGATAAATTTAAGGAAGCCTTAGTACAAGGTCTGACTATGAATACGGGCAATAGAATTATTAGTTAGTTAGTGCGACAACTTTCGCCGCGCGATAAGCGTTGCCGCATTCTGTGTGCAAGGTCATATATAAGGACACTTAATGGTGGAGCCAATCAGAATATTAGGCACATGCATTGGCGCCACTCTCTAAATATCCGTTCTAACCTAACCAATGTGAAATTTAAATTCAAAGCGATGCTGAACGATGTGTCACGTGCTCCAAAAAAAAGTTATTTACATTGCTCCTCATATCTGAAAATATTTCAGTATAACAAAAAGCGAAGGACGCAGTACCTTGCGTACAGTGATTGAAGTAGCTACCTCAGAGTAATATTGTTTTTTAGAAATTAATATTCCTGTAAACTTAAAGTAAAGATTGCATTCCATTGTACACCGAATGTGCATGTATCATTTTATTCTTGTTTAACACTCTGCGAACAAATATAAAATGATCTCATGCGCGTTATATGTGCAACGAAATGGAGCTAAAGAAAGATATGTTTGCATACATTTGAGTTATATGCACTTCCTTGTACTAATTATATTTAACATTGTACAAATTTTATTGTACATATTATTTAATTCAATCTTTGCAGCGAGCTGTGATGGATGAAAATAGATCTGTGAAACAGAATGAGGATAATCTGGAAGAGATAATTGATAAACAAACCACAAGACTCCAGGAACTAGATATGGCCACAGCATTAATAAAAAGTATTATTGTGGCATTTGTTGCACTTTTATAAAATTTTAATGGATGGATTTTTTTGTGGATGATTTTAGAAGAGTCATCTTTCAATGAAATATTGAAATTTTTTTTTTTTATTGACAAGATAAAAAAGAGATAGCTTATTTGCTTTCTGTGTAATATATTTGTTGGTATTTGCCAGAATCATATTTCATTTCTTATAGGTAAGCAAAATATAAAAGGTGAACTTCAGGATGCACATGAGGAAGTACAGCAAATTTCAGGTGGCATTAGCGAAGCAAAAAAAATGTTAAGTAGAATGCATGAACAGAATTCTCGTTTGAGGGTATGTAGTCAAGTTATTTTTAAAAATTTATTTCAAGAATTAGAAATTAATTAAGATATCTTTATTTAAATGAAGGAAATATTCACATTAGTTGAAACTTTGGACAAAAGAATTCTCCATCAAGAAAGAAATATTCCACCTGAACTTATACAAGGTTATCAGGATGCCATATATACTCCTTTGACAGAATATCCTGTAAATCCAATACACCGGTCGATTAGAAAAACACCCAATAGTGTAAAAAACATCACAACATTTGAAAAGGAAGAAACAGTGAAAGATTGTAAAAGAACACTTTTTAATGAACCAGAAGTATGTCCAACAATACAACTTATCACTGCAGAAGAATTCAATACAGTACCTAAATATATTATTGGAAGGCAAACTATTAATAGTTTAGAGACAATTAATCACTTTATAAATGCTATAAATCAAACGTTAATTGCAAAGTATACACTGTTATCAATGGGAAAGACTGCCGCTCAAAAAAAGGGTGATATTAATTTGTATTTATACTATAAAAAGCAAGAGCTTGATATTCGAGATGAAGATGGTAAGTCTTAACAGTTTATATAAGTATGTTAAATATGTGTAAATAGTTGTAATAATATAATAATGTCAATATAATATGTATTTCACATATGTGTGTAAATTTTTGTACGCCACTGTATATTTTAAATTATTAAAATAATTTTCAGGATATCTTTACTTCTTCACAGCTGAGGATTATTATAGACAAACGAAAACAAAAATTGATAAGACCAAGTTGAACTTACTAACAGCATTGCGCCATTGCAAACGTTTACGAGAATGTAGAATTAGAAATGAATTACGATATGTTATAACGTCACATTAATTTATATAATTTTCTGTGTATTCATAGACTTTTAACATTATCGTAATAAGAAAAATGTATTAATTTACTAATAATGTTCTGAATATATGTTTATTTCTAATAAACAGATAATATTATCTGTCTATTGTTAACATGGTATAATTTTAGAATCTATGGAAATAGCATATGTAAGTTATTTGCAATATTTCTTAAAATATTAATATTAGAAATATTGATATTTTTATATACGAATTATCAATTTTTGTAAACAATTATATAAATCTA
>NW_017259576.1:514590-544954 GCF_001594045.1 Atta colombica | reverse complement strand
TATGATATATATATAAATAACCTCCATTTCTCCTTTATTTGTATTAAATTTAGAGATAAAATAGAAACGGCAAAGCAGCCTTCAATTGTTTCAGAAGTAGCAGGCAATTATTCCAGTTAACCAACCAATCTATTTGTTCATTTTTGAAGAAGCTGAATCGTGGTAGCACGACATTTCACTATATCAAGAATATTGAGTTTGCCATGAAAGAATATTTGAATATTTGTGTTCTTTTCAGAGAAAAAAAAGGTAATCTATGTTTTATTCCAGGTATTTTTTACAATGTGTAAAATAATTTGATAAATTTGATATAATTAAGATGCATTATAATTTTGTTTTAAATGTTTAGAGTAAATAAAAGAGCTAGAAAAATTAGAAAATATTAAATAATATTAAAAAAAAACATGGTTCTTTTTATAAATAATATTCACTGTAATTCATAGGTAAAAACGATTATAGATGATATTATATCTAATATCTAATATCTAATATCTTAGAATTTTATAAACATTTTACAAAAGATAAGTGATTAAATATAAGGTATTTGTAATTGATTGTTATCACATTATATAAATTTAACTTGCAGTGATAAAACATGTTTAAAACAGAGTCAATTAGTACATTAAGTGATCGTGAAGATGATATTGACAATTTGGAGGGTTCTATGATATGGTCCCAAGAGGAACCACTTTCTTCTAATGAAATATTGGAATTATCGGCACAAGATGAAAAAGAAAACAGCTTATTTGCTTTCTGTCGATTGTGTGCTGGTCAAACTACTAATCCAATATATATTTATTCTGAATCTGGAGAATCAATGAAATTGGCACATAAAATAAATACATGTCTAAGTGTTAAGGTAAAATATTTTTTTTACTTTGTAAACTATTATATATTGCATACTGTAATTCTTATAAATGTATATAAAGAATGGGAATAAACCTATAAAGGGCTGTGCACAATGAAAGGAGTATAGAACAGGAAACAGAGAATAATAATGTATCAAAACTCATGTATTATGGAATATATAGTTTCTGATAGATTGAAATTCTTATTTTCTCTTCCCTGTTTCCTATATTCCTTTCATTGTGTGCAATCTCTACAACCAAAAGAGAGGTCTTTGTATAAAAATGATACAGAATAAACATTTTTCGTCTGAAGCTTTGTTTTCGAAAAAAGACATTTAAAAAGTGCATTGAGTATCATGCATAATAAAGATACGATTTTGATTGAAAGATTTTGATTGAAAGACTATAAATGTTACAGAATAAATACATAAATGTAGAAGGAAATGCGATGTGAGCCAACATCAATTCTTCGTGTGTTATCCAATGCATATATTAAAAATATGGTACATTTTTTTGATACAGATCCCAGTATTGAGTCTTCCTCAGAGTATAATGAAGTTTTTTTGTATTAATCCATGAAATATCAATTAATATAATTTGTATTATAACTAAGTCACAAAAGACTAACGTTTTCTTTGTCTTAATATATGTACATAGTTTATATTTACTTCCAATCTATGTTTATATTTAATTTATCATCAGACGTTGCTCTACTCTTTCTTATTTTTCTTTTTACAACTTGACTTTTTTCAGTACAACGATATTGTAACAGATCATAATTTTATTGCTTCTTAAGTTTTAATAATTTTGATTAACAATAAGTTTATTTGATTAATTTTGACATAGTTTATTTTAATTAATTTATTAAATCTTTTATGAATTTTCTATTCTAATGAAATTTTTCAAATAAGTATTGTAAATTCAATAAAATATAACAAACTTTGAATATTACAATTAGCAACAATAGATTAATAATGTTTTGAGTGTTTACTTATATTAATTGATTTCATGAACTAATACTTATCAAACTTCATTATACTTTATACACTGAGAAAGACCCAATACTGTGATCTGTACCATATTTTTAATATATACATTGGATTACATACGAAGAATTGATATTGGTTCACATTGGCATTTCCTCCTACATCTACATATTTATTCTGTAATTTATTTGGAGAGCTTTTTTCTTATTATTTTAATTACTATAAATGTTGTTTATGCAAAGTGTTCCATTTAAAGGACTCACTGAAATATCTCGGAAATACTGCATTAAATCGTAAAATTTTAGACAAAAGTCTTGATTTTAAGAGATATCTTGATATTGGATTGAATTTGGCAAAAAATTGGATCTTATGTGGCATTGCCAAGATCAGAGCAAGATCATTTTGAATTTTTTAAATGGAACTTCTAATTTTTCATATTCTTGTAATTTATCTCGAAAGCTTTTTAAAAAACTATAATAAAATATTTTTTCATTAAATACTTTTCAAGTTATAAAACTTGAAATTTACAGTACTGCCGTGGCGAAAAGTATTTAATGAAAAAATATTTCATTATAGTGTTTTAAAAAGCTCTCGAGGTAAGCTACAAGAATGTAATGAAAGATAGGGGATTCCATGTAAAAAATTCAAACTGACCTTGTCCTGACCTTGATAATGCCATTCAAGATACTATTAAATTAATGATACTATCTTATGTACCTCTTGAAGTAAAAAAACTTTTGCCTGAAACAGACATTTTCGATTTAATGCAGTTTTTTCGAGATATTTCAGTGGATCCTTTAAAATGGGATACCCTATATTTATATATAATATAACGCTTACACAACTTGAGTGACAGGATTTAAAAAGTATAACAAATAATTAAATTTTATTTACTTTCGACTTATTTTTATAAATGACTCCCTGTCCAGTTGTATTATATGTTTATCCCTATCCTATATAATATTTTTTTTTGTATATACTATATAAGGTGTTTTGAAAAATAATGATAAATCTTTCGCATAAGGGCTACCATTTTGCAATTTTCGCAATAGTTAGCAAGATATTAATTACTAAAAGTTGCTGAAAATTGGTCTTCAATAATTTTTTACTCAAATACTATCAACTTTACACAAAAATTGCAAGAGACGAAAAATTTATTTTTGTCTCTTACAATTTTTTGAAAAATATTATTTATTTTCTTCTCATAAAATTTTTTATCAACTTTTTAGTATTACATTTTTTCATTTCAACATGAGAAAATACGATATTAAAAAATTCTGAAAAAATTCTAAAAAAATTCTTAGAACTCTATGAGAAAAAAATAAACAATTTTTGTCTCTTTCAGTTTTTCTATAAAGTTGGTAATATTTGAATAAAAAATTATTGAAGGTCAATTTTCAGCCATTTGTAGCAATTAATATCTTGTTATTGCGAAAATTGCAAAAATGATACAGGACTTTTCTTCTCAGTTTAATCCATTCTGCTCCTATGCGAAAGATTTATCATTATTTTCCAAACATCCTATATAATAATCATTAAATATATATGTATATTATATAGCATGATTTATTATAGATTAAGAAGACAGATCCATTACCAAAGCAGCTTTGTTTGACTTGCGTTGAGAAAGTGAACTGGTGTGACACATTTGATACACAATGCATTAAAGCAGAGGAAATTCTGTCAACGATGTTGGAGGAAAAACAATCTTTTAATTTTTCTGATCAACTTTCTTCTAATCAACAATCCTGTCCTTTATGTATAAAGGGTTTTATGAATACGTGTGAGGAGACATTACAGAATGCGAAGGATAAGGAATTATATGAGAATGATATAATTCTAGAAAGCAGTGATGAGGAGAATATTTTTAATAACGCAAAGGTCAGTAAAGAAAGCGGGAATCATTCTATTATATTGCAATGTCTAGGAACTAAACAGAAATATTTAAAATGCGGAGCATGTATGAATCTTTATCACACCGAAGAAACACTAGATGGTCATAAGTGTAAGCCTAGTGTACAGAACACAACAAAACCGTACAAATGTCTCGTATGTGATAAGACATTTACTTTCGAGGAGCGATTGAACTTTCACATGCAATTTCACAAAGGTGCGAAAGCATTATACTGTGAGGTCTGCAAGATGACGTTCGGTAAAGAGCTGAAGTTGTTTTACCACTATAAGAGACAACATTCCAAGGAAATTAGTGTATCGTGTCTACAATGTGGAAAGTTATTTGAGAATCAGGAGACACTCCGAGTTCACGTTTGCGTCGACGGTAAAAATCGCCCTCATATTTGTGAAGTATGCAACAAAGGCTTTTTTGACGGCTATACCCTGAAGCGTCACATAGTGACACATCTGCCCGAGAAGCCTTACAAGTGCTCGGAATGTTCGAAAAGCTTTACACAGAAATCAAGGTTGAACAAGCATGTCACGAGCCATTGCATAGTTATCGAGAACAATCAGACGGTCTGGAAATGCATCCAGTGCGGTGAAGCACTCATCTCTTGCGATGATGCAGATATTCACTATAAGATAATACATGAAGACAAAATCACACTGATTGAAGAACTATCAATATCAAAACTATATCATTGTGAGTTTTGCAATAGTCATTTCATCAACGCGGACAACTTGAAGACTCATCAAAAACATCATGTTGTCGAAAGACCCTATACGTGTAATACATGCATGGCCACTTATAAATCATTCGCTGAAGCTGTTTTACATTGGAAGGAACATCCTAGACTATTTAAAGTCCTCGTCGTTTTTTTATGTGATATCTGCAACAAGGACATGAAAGAATTATCCTTGCTATACAAGCACAAGCAAAATAGGCATAACCGTGAATCCAGATTATCTGAGTCGGGCGACGCAAAGTTTATTTGCGAACTCTGTGGGAGTGTCTTCGACAAATATGAGGATATAAAGGATCATGGACGAGATCAATGTTCCAAATTCCCCTGCGATATTTGTGGCAGCCTACTGCCTACAGCAAACTCGTTAAACGCACACAAAAGGCGGCATAATGGATTGAGACCATACGTCTGTAATATTTGTGGAAAGAGTTACACTCAATCCAGTCATATGTGGACTCACAAGAGATTCCATATGGGTATCAAGCCATACGCTTGCGAATATTGCGATCAACGTTTTACCATAAAGCCAGACTTAGCGGATCACGTTAGGAAGAAGCATACGAGAGAGAGACCATTCAAATGCGACGTGTGCAATAAGGCTTTCCTGACTGGGTCCGTGTTTTATCAGCACAGATTGATACATCGTGGCGATCGCAGATACAAGTGCCATTACTGTGAAAAGGCTTTCACTAGAACGGAAGCTTTGAACAACCACATTAAGATACATACGGGGGAAAAGCCACATTTGTGCGACGTATGTGGCAGATGCTTCAGACAGAAAGGAGATATGAGAAAACACAGACGCACCAAGCATGCTTCCGAACAAGATAAATCTTGAGAATTGTTGTACATCAAATATGGAATCCTTAATTTTTTCATTGTTGCATTTTAATTATTCCTATATGATAAGTAATTGATATGTACGTTGCATTCGAAAATATTATCTAAATATCTCGGAGTATCATTTTATTTTTGTTTAACATTCGATAAACAATAAGGATAAAATGATACTCAGGTTTTTTTGAACGCGCGCCAGTATATATTTTAATTATTTGTACGAAGTAGTTATATTACAGTAGTTATATTACAGTAGCAAATACATATCGATTATTAAGCTATTTTTTTCACCAAATAATAAAGTATTCCGAAGAATATGATATTAAGGAATTATCATAAGTAATAAAATAAATAAGAATATATGTATTATGTGTCTGCGTATATTATTATAATATTACAATTAATATAATATAATTGTATATATAAGTATATAAATATTATATATAACATTTTATGTATAATGTTTATATATCGTAGAGGTACACTCATTAATAATGTCATATAACAAATTTTACATAAAATACAAAACATGTTACTAAATAATAATTTGTATTGCCATACATTTAAACATGTCACTTATTTGCTACAATAATGACAATTAAAAAATGATCTTTTTTTTTAATTACAAAAAAGAATGGAAAGAAAGAAAGGAAGAACATACTTTTATTTGTCTACAATCAATTACTAAAATTGCATTTCAAAATTAACATTCTCGAAAATTTTTGTGATTTAAATTCAAAACATTCAAATTTATTTTCTGGAAAACTTTGTTCTTTGAGTCATTGTAACAAATGAACTTTGTTCTTTGTGTCGGTGTAACAAATGAATGATATAATGTATTTTTAAAAATTTGCCACTATAAATTATTCATTTATTTTACATTATATTTTATTTTACATTGACCATTGACGAAATTTTAAACAGCCGCGTGTGCGTTACGCACGACAGGTGCGCGACTGCGCGCCATTTATATTGCGCATGCGCCCACGCGTCTTGGAACAGGTGATGTTACATACCTGGCGAAGTGCGATGTCTCATGATCGCCGTCATCGTGCATTCAATCGTCACGCACGGACGACCTGCTTTGCTGGACGATTTGATTCCTGGCTGTGATAATTACTGAGGCCTGTTGCGCCCATATACGCGGGACACACACATCGCGATGACTAAAATGACAGTACCGAGATAGAATCGTGCCGACAGGCAACCCAAGATTCACGGAGCGGATTATACTGGTACGTGGTGATAGTCCGAGGACGACAACGAGAGTAAAGACGGTCGTCGTCGTCATCGCGTAAGAATCTCACCTGGGAAGTCTGTTTTCTATTCGGCCACGGAAAAACTTTTTGCGAGTCCGTGTCCGAGAATATAACTTAACCTTTATTGCGTTTGACATATGTAACTGTAACGAGTACACGAATGAAGAGGAAGAGACGACGTAATTGTAAACAAAGCCTATGTTAAGGTAACGGTGGTCGAATGATTTCGCGATTTGTTTTTACGTCCGTTTGTAACATAGTGAGCATTATTATAACATAGTGAGAGACCTTTTTATTTTACATCTTTCGCTAATTTCATTTGTAAAACATGTTGATATTTCCTAAAATAGGGAGAATCATGGCTTTCCCACCTTTAGTCAGTTCTACGCCACCGCCCTTAGACAATTTTGGAGAGTCCGATGAAGATGAATTCGGAGATTTTACAACTGGTGGAATAGATGGTACTTGTATACAGATTAACAGCTATTTAATAAAATATCAAACCATATTACATTTTAATGTTTCTAATAATACTATAATATAATAAAAAATTGGAACATGTATTATGATACACTTATAAATAAAGAGTATAGAAAATGGACATGAGATAGCATGATATAAAAGGATATTTTTTTTTCTAATCATCCTGTGATTTATTAATTCTTAAGAATTCTCACAATCAGTGCATGTTCCAGTATTATTAAAATTTAGTAACTAATGCTTTGAATGCACTAGAGGAGACGCTACTCAAGCAACATGTATGTCATAAAAGACATCATAAAGATATAAAGACACCTTTTAAGACATGTATATGTTATCTAAAGATATATATGTTATCTAAAGATATCTAAAGAAGTCTTCTAGACAATGCTTATTTATGTTGCATATCAGTTATTTGTGTCATTTTATCTCTCTTCTTTATCATGTATAGATATAAAACAAGGATGGAATGATAGTGACACAAATAACACAGTAGCATTTCCTTAAACACATCGTTTGTATCACTTTCTAATTTGTATAAATGTTATTATAGGTCTATCTATTTCATCAGAGTCCCCACAAAAACTCATCACTCCGATACAAACACCAGTAGCATCACAAAATGTATCTCCTCGATTAAACGGTATTAATGAGTCACCAGTATTGGATAATTGTCCTAAGATAAACGAGGCAAAATGTGATGTCATTGATGATCTATTGATCGTCGAGAAGGCGGGCAACAATGTGAGCCACATAAGATTGAAGGATAGAACAGATAATAGTAACGTATTGGAAAATAATTTTGAAGATGCTAGTATAACAAAATACAGTGTATTAGATTCACCCAGGAATGGCGAGTCGCGTAATGTTGACATTAGTAATAGTGTTGATCATGTTTGTACTCAGAATGTTTTAGTTAAGAAAAATTTTGTTGATACAGATGTAATTAGTAGCAACAATAGTAGTTTAGCTGATAGCGTAAAGACAGTTAGTGAGCAGGAAGGATCGTCAAATGATTTGGAAGCGAATGACGAGATTGAACCTGTGAGTCTAGACTTGGAAGATCCTACGAGTACGCCGGACATTCTACAACAACTGGACGACGATTTTTACAATTATGAACAGTTTAAAGATTCCAGCGAATGGAACGACACTGTTAGCGATAAAAAGGTGGATGTAACGGTTTTGCAAACGGATTATTTGAATGATAAGCCTAATTCTATGGACACAGAAGGCAATGTAACGGATGAAGTTGGAGAAAATTATACGTACGACGAGAATGAAACTTGTGTTATTGATACTAATGATGAAGATGATAAATCTGTCTTTATCAATGATGAAAGGACAATTTCCAATTTTGTTATCTCTCAAGAACATAATGTAGACGGTACTGACATTTTTAGACAATCGGACTGTGAATTCAGTATTCAGCCGAAATACATAGAGATGTACGATGTAATATCTGAGACGAGTAATGAGAAGTCGAAAACTGTAGATGATTCTTTCAATTTCGATTTCACTTTCGACGACGATGCTGTGAGAGAGGAATCAAATTTAGATCATACATCCGTACATGCACATACTGAAGACATTCACCTTCGAAACTCTAGTAAAAAAAGCGACGCGAATACTTTTCCTAATAATTTCTGCGATATAGCTGATGTAAAAAATACTATACAATCAAAAGAAAGCGAATATGTAGCCGTAGAAACGAAAAATCAAACTGTTCAAAAAATAACTGTGAATGGGATAAGTGAGGAAATTTCTGCTAAGAAAAAAGAGTCGAGTAATAAAGAGATACACAAAGATTACATTCCGGAAAATTTTGTTGCACACGATCCAAATAATTCCGATTTTACAGAATTTATGGAGCATAGAGATTTTAACGATGTATCAGAGTTGACAAATAACTACAATTCAGTATCCAGTAATAGTACATACGAAACAGTACAAATTCACGGTTTACATACATCTTCATTCGAAGCATCTTGTATACAAAAGTTTTCACCAATTAAAGAAGCTTCACTGCCATCTACTAATACATCTCTCGACTGCTTAAAAGATAAAATTAATATTACGAATAATACGGGCGAAGAATGTGCCACATTTAAAAGCGAAAATTCTGTAGTATATTTTAGCAATGGTGAATTTTATGATTTTCCTTTACGAACAACAGAGCCAGCAGCAACTAGAGAAGATAATTGTCCTGGATTCAAAAATGTGGATAACGAAGATGATTTTGGTGATTTTACTAATTTTTCGAGCACAACGATAGAATGGAAATCTGACGATGCTAAAGAATTGAAGGTACCTGAGGACGATGATGATTTCGGAGACTTTAGTAATTTTGAAACATCAACGGATGTAATAGAAACACAACAGTTTAGTTTAAAAGAATCTATATGTCGGATAGAAAACAAGAGTGTGAGTTTAGGAATGTTTGTGTAATACATGATTGCTAGTAGTTTATTAGAATAAAAAAACAAGGGTATCGCTTTAATTTAGATTTTTAGTCTTACATTATAATATAAATAATATATAATTTTACATATTTTAACATTAATTTAATTAAAATAATTTCAGGCTGCGAATAAAATAGAAGATATAATAACAAACATGTTTTCTGTGCTTTCTGAATATCATGAAGTTGAGTTAAAAGCCTTAATAGATAAAACAGATAAAGTTTGGCAGAATGTAAAGAGCGTGGAAGAAACCAATGCTCTCACTTACCAATGGGCGAATAGTAGTAGTAATAATGTTCTTTTGAATTCTCTTGGCATCGATTCTCGGAATATTGTAAGTATACACAACAACTTAATAATTAAAATATTTTTATACATTTATGAGAAAAAAATAATGATATTTGTTATGTGAAATTAAAGCTGTTTGGACCAAGATGGAATCCGAATATACCAAGATTTGCTGCAAATCTTGGTTTTACTCCGTTAGAGCCAATTAAAGCTACTGCTGAGCCTCAGCAACCTTCTGCAGCCAATAACAGCAAGATACAGGGTGCAGCTTGTTCAGATGTAAGTTGAGGTTTAATTTCTATATGTAAATAATTTACGTATTAATTAATAATTGTAACATCGTATTAGGAAGTACCTGCCGCCCAATTTGATTGGAATAGTTCTGGCCTTGTAAATCCTCTAGATGCTAGTAAGTATTTATTGTAATTGCATGTTTAGATTAAATTATTGTATTTAGGAGAGAAACATAGCTAAATGTCTAATATTTTGCTAATTTATATTCTATATAACGAGATAGAGAAAGAGAATATTTTCTGAATAAATAGTCTATATGTAAAAATAGTTTGGTGTTGTCTCTTACATATAGATCATATAGATCAAGGCGTTTGTTTTGGCACTTACTAAGCATAATTATCCTTGTTTAATATTTCATAAATAATAAGGCTAAAACAATATTTTAAGATGTGAGTGCCAAAGCGAAAGCGATCCAAGTGTGTTGAATTTTCCTAAATGTCGCGAAAAATAACAATACAGGTGGTGGGTTATCCGCTCTTCTGCCTCTGGATTTATTGTGTCCGTTTGATCCTCTACTAACACCCCATTGCTCCACACATTCCGAATCCTATCATCAGTCATCTTACTCAACGAACTCCGTTTATTACTGTAAGTGTTCAAGCTGTAACGTCTTTGTTTTTGCATACGTGTATATGTATAAGTGTATATTTATAAACTTTGTTTTAAATAGGAATATCTTTTCTAAATGTATATATTAAAAATTAAATAGACTGCCACTTAATTTTGTTTTGCTTGATTTTAAACATTCATAGAATATTTTCAAAATTATTGTATTCATAATTTAACTAATTTTAATTGTTAATTTTTATTACTGACATAGATTCATCAGAAGCAGTTGTACAAGAACCAAGCCAATCCATGAAATCACAAAATTTATCCGATCTCATTTGCAGTTCATTAAAACAGCAAAAATCGTCCCAGATATCCAAGATAATAGAACCATTACCAGGACCCTGTACAATGGAATGGAAGAAAAAAACCGAACAAGACATCGGAATTAAGCAGAAAAGCAACTCTTCGCATCGAGCACTGAGAAATGTCCCTCTAACCAACAATAAGTCATTTCCAATAAGCAATAATACCTCCAGGGTACATGAATATCACAGAAAGATATCAGTAGGTAAGAAAGAGAATACGCAAGGTACGGAGCACGTAGTCGTGGATCGATACGGGAGATCGATGACCGTGCAAGCCGAGACTATAAAAGTTTTGAATCAGTTACCGGATCTATCCTTTTTGAATGCGAGAACTTTATTATTCAATCGCGAGCAGAGACAGATCGTGCCGGATCTGGGCGCTATGATAAATCGGAAGATGCCCGGCTGAGTAACATCGGTCTGAATGCAAGTTTGAAAGGGCAAACGCGAGAGGAAACTTCCCAGAGAACCTATTGCTAGCTGGATGTTTCTAAATGACCCATACAATCAAAACGTACTTCTGCTACCTTTCAAACCTGTGTTCAGACCAACCTTTAATCCAATCTTGGCTCTTCCATGTCAGGAAAGGATAATGAGACGGCACGTATTAAAGACACTGTCCTATATTAATCTATTTGCTTGCGGCACCGAATAATGCACTTCGACATTCCGAATCATTGTTTTGTGATTTTATAGCGCTATTGGTATTGTTACTGAATCCTTCAAAGTCTTCACTTGTTACGCAATTAGGATTTAATGTTGTACTGATCATTTAAGAAATGATGACATGTAAGTTTGTTTCGTTAACTCAACAGTTGTGTAATCTTTATTAAAAACGATAGTTTTACGTCGTTACTTACATAGATATAAGAACTCACACACACATTCGGCCATATTCTAGTCTACAGTTCTTAATGATAAGTTTTCTGTATTATATTAAGAGAGATTTGTTCGATATGTTCGATATTTATTTTCGACGATAATTGCAGGCAATTAAACAGCGCCAGAGTATTATACTCTTTTGTATCGTATTAGGTGTAGTAAAAAGAAATCCATTATTTTTGCATGAAATTGAATGGAAAAATAATGGATTTCTTTTACTACACCTAATATTTCAAAAATTTATCTACTAATATTCTGGAACTATTTTTAAATGAACCAATCTGAATATTCATCTTGGATTCATTTCTATCAATAGACTAACTTTAATTTCAGTTTAATTGACTCTTCATCTTTTTCTACTTCTTAAGACTAGAAAAAAATGAAAAGTAAGTTAAACTGAGATTAATCTTCATTGGTGACAATGGACATTACACATTCAAGAAACTGCGTGCGTACTTTGTACGACGTTGATGTTACAATTTCAAGCAATCGTAAATATTCTCAGTCATATAAAAAGAGAACACATACTTTAACTACCCAAAATAAAAACTATATACTAATTGTAAGTCAATTATCGTAGATTGACGAGATTGATATCTGTAATGAAATCGTCGAGTGATATATTTATCAAATTCGCTTGATGCTTTTATTGCACATTTTGAATTTCTACTATGAAACGTGATGTACTTAATTATGTAAATTTCGGCATTTGCATATTGATTATTAGAACGAAATGATAAATATTATTACCACTATTCGTTATTTATTAATGATAATATTGTAATATATATTTTATGTAAAATATTGTGGATAACATTAACATATAGGCAATCTTTAATGATCGAATCGTTGTTACTTTTCTTAATCACTCTAAGAAAGCGTGCGATTTTTTTAAATCTTCGATTTTTTCCCGATCCTTGAATGCAATCTTTTATAATAGTCAGAATAATTTAAATGCAAAGCAATTCATTATCTCACTTATTTTAATTATATTAAATATAGAATTCTATAAAATATGAATTAAATAACAGTTCTGCATAATTTTTCTAATAAAAAATACTTTTATTAAACATATTCATTTTATATTTCATAATGTTTTACAAAATACTGTCATCAAAATATATTAGTTACAATTAAACTATAAGTCTAATAACAATAATTGCTCTTGCACATTAAAAAATTATCAATTATCAACTTTTCGTATACACATAATAGATTTTTTCTAATGTAAAATAATTTTTATTAAACGTTTTTATTAAACGTTGGAATTTAGACTAGAACATTTCATTAGACATATAATACAAATCGGATATATGCACATATCGGATACGTGCACTATTTCATATCGAAATTTTTTTTTAAACAATTGAATAAATAATGTTAAATGCATTTTAAAAAATTGCATAATTTTATAAATATTTTTTAAATATAAGAAAAAGAATGCAATATATTATTTTTGTTATTAGGAAAACATATCCTCCTCAGAAGTGTTATATTCTTCTTCTGAGTTGTTAAGAACTCGCTTGGATTTCACTGTATCATACACGTTTGTATTTTGTAACATTAACTTGACTTTACTTGTTGAAGGCTCAGGACTTGTATCTTCACTAGAAGAGAAATTCATGTGTCTCTTAAAATTTGTCTTACTCTTTGGTATAACTTCCTGATCATTTTTATAATCCATCTTTTGTTTCTTTAGTTTAGATGATTTAGTATCATACATTTTCTTACTCTTTATATCTGATTCATCACTTTCATCATCAGTGGTTTCATTATATGCTGACCTCGTTATTGTCTTTTTTGTATTATTTAAAGCTTCCTGAAGCTCTCTAATTTTTTTCTTCTTTGTATTCAGAAGTAAAAGAAATTTCATGTTAAGATCTTTTTCCATAGTGTTCTTTTTGTTTATTATTTCTTCTAAATTCACGATCAGTTCTGTATTGCTTTTCTTAAAGTATTCATTCTCTTTTTCCAGTGCCAGTGCTCGCTCTTGATATTGTTGATAGAGTTCTAATGATTGTTTTAAAGTGTCAGACAGAATCAATATATTCGAAAGAGAATGCATTGTAATTTCTCCACGAGTGAGAACATTTTGTTGTTTCCATGTGAATGTTGTTCCATATGATTCATCCTGCAGAAAGAATTTTATATCAGCGTTTTTTCCAGAGAATGCTTGTTTTGTTTTCTCCAGATATGTTTCAAAGGATTCGTCCAAGTGATTTAAGAAGTAATTGGCATTCTCTATATGCATCTAAAATAATAAAATAATTTTCAATAGATGATAGTCATCGACTGCTGGCAATGAAATTATATTTTCTTGATAAATCTGATAAAATTGTTCAAATTTTTTAAATTTTGTCTTATACTTTGGCTATGTTTCCTAACAAGGACACAGTATAACATAATGAATTATTATATCCTTGTTGTATATGCCAACTTTAAACAAGGATAAATTAATTCAATATGTAACATTGTTTTTTTGCTGGAAAAAGCTCTGGTTATGATCAACAGAATGTTGCAAATGCTTTGAAATTTAGTTGCTATAAACACTTTGTATTCTTTGATTGGTCAATTAATAAAATTTTTTTTTATTAATCAATCAAATGGTTCAAAGCATTTGTAATGAAACTTTGACTGTATCCATAAATATACAATAAATAAACAGTTAATTAAATTACCTTGCCACTTAATGGTAGTGTACTTGGCCTCAACACTATTATTTTGAAAGATGTATCCTCCCATTCTGTGTATAGTGTAAAATTGCTCTTGTCCACTTGATTTACAAGCTGACTTACGCTCGCGTTAATCATAACGTTTCTTTTTGGTAATCCAAAAAAAGTGCGAGGCAATTAACGAGAAGTCATCTGATGTGCAGTCATCTGAGGATGAAGATTTTGACAACTTGATTAAGAACTCTTGTCAGAAGAAAATACATTTTGACATTGTATAAAAAAAGAATTTCGTCGATCGGATTCGACAATTAAATAACTTTAACAATGCATAAATATGATTCAAAATTGATAATGTGCACATTATAGGTTAGTGACATGATCCGTGTACACGATAAAAATAATAGTAATGCGCATGTGCGATATCTCTCGGTAAAAAATTTTTTATGAATATGTATAAATATGTATAACATACATAAATACAATTTTTTTAAATTAAAAAAACTTTAATTAAAAAAATATATATTTAAAAAATAAAAAACTGTTGAGATTATCACATCTAATTATAGGTTGTAAAACAGATGTAGAAAATTAAAATTAAAATTATTAACAAAATATAGATAATAAAAAATAATAAAATAAGACAATAGAACATTTTTCATGAATTTCTTTATGAAGTTTTTTTTTTGTAAAACATAACATTATATCACATAAAATATAAAAATATTAGAAATAAAAAAAATTATAAAATTACAAATGATATTGATTATATTTATTATGCGCGAAATTGGAGTTTTATTGTCATACCAGGCATGATACCAGGATATCAATCATGAAACTTTTTTCCTAGGATGAAAAGTGAAAAGTGAAAAATTTCTTCATTAACTTCAATGATTAAAATTTACATTTTTCACTTTCCTAGGGATAAAGTTTCATGATTGACACCCAGGCGTATTCTGCGTATTGAAACAAAATCCGCCAAAAAATGGCGAACTAAAAGGCCAAGCTCTGGATTGGCTGCAGCAATTAAATATGTGCAAGAATTTGTGTAGGTACTTGCATGTATCCCATGATTCGCAATTCCCGCCGATAAAAAATAAAAAAATCTTGTAGTATATACAATACACAATATAAGTCTGTAAATTAGTTTAATGTAGTACAATGTAATAGTATGTAATAGTATTAAGTAGCATTTGATATATTCTTGTGCGATGTTATGATATTAAGTAGCATTTGATATAAATTCTTGTGCATACTCTTCAAAACGTAAGAGATTTCTAACTTTGCCATTTTCTGTGCTAAAATTTAAAGATTAATTTTGAATAAGACTAAATATATTTTACAGAGCAAACTATGGAGAAATCTGTACTCAAAATCATTGGCTTTAAAGTATCAGCTATAATATTAAATAAAAAAATACGCATTTAAGATTTATAACTCATGATAGCACAGATCTCCAAGGAATGTTCTGAAGGACTGTCTTGAGAACATCTTAACGTCCTGAAAACGCACTTAGAAAGATTTTGAGATAAAGTGTGCTATATGGGAACTGACATATTTGACTATAAATATATGCAATCGACAATTAATATAATTGGCTACGTTCCGTTTCATGCATAATGCGCATGACATCATTTATTCTTGTTATTCACCGAATGTTGAGGAAAAAACATTTTTTCGTTCTCCGAAAAAAATTCATTTTCTTTAGATTTTTCTGAAACTTACAGAAAAAGCTTGTTTTAGTATCTTGAACAAGTGTGCTTTCTCTAGTAGCAAACTTTATTCGAGGGATGTTCTGGCGAACATTCTTAGGACATAGAGGATCCTTTGAATGTTCTTTGGAACGTCCCTTGGAGATCTGTATTATTAGGGTTAAAACTCAATACCCGGAGCGGAATTAAAAATCAAGATTTATTCCACTTCATTTAAAGTTGAAATGTTTAACATAAGATCTTCTTATTTACTGTAAAAAAGTTGTTCTTAACAATTTTTTGAAACAATGAGACATAAAACTTTAATATCACAAGGAATAACATGAAATTTGTCTGAATATAACTTCCGGTATTCGTTTTTAAAAAATAATCATTGAGTAATACAAAAAAGCTCCACTATTGATAATTTGAAATTTAAAGAATTTTAAAGATTTTTTTTATTTCATATGATTAATTTTATTTCATATGATTTGTATTTATTAGAACACTAACTATAAAAAACTTGTATAAAAACTTGTATAAAAACATTAATATTTTTTATGAAATATTTTATATTATATAAAAGTGAAATAAATTATTTTCATGATAATGAGCACATTAGGTTGAGCACAACTGCAGTCGAAGAACGTCCTTAAACAAGGATAAATGACGCATTAGACACATCATGCGTGAAACGATATTCATCTATTATATAACTTTTGTGCCGAGAAGAATCAAGAATACACACTTGTACAAAATCCATAACATTGTTCATGGATCTTTTATCGTTCTGTCATATGTAACAGCTTCTATTTTACCAGGTATAAATTACAATAGAACGGTCAAGTGTGAATGTTAAAATTTTAAACGTAAATTTCTAACTAACCATTTTCTGTAAACAACAATTTTTGTATTTACTTAATAGAAGAAGAAAATCGTGATCACAACAGAAACTTTTTATAAAAAGATAAATCTATTATAAATTTATGATAAATCTTATCTTTCATATTAATTGTGATTGTATGATTTATAGGTTATATTTTGTGAAGATTCTGAAATTCTCAAGTTAAAAATCAGAATCGCAAAGGATACACTTAAGGATTAGTTTTTATACACTTGTCCAATATATCTAGAATATATAAAATAATATAGTAGAAACATGATACGTGTACCATTGCATAAAGCACTAGAATCATTGGCTTGGTTAGAAGGAACGTGGCGAACTGAGAATCAAGGCAGCGGCAAATACCCGACAATTAAGGATTTTAACTATTATGATGAGATAAGCTTCATGTCCTTAGGACAACCTATGTTCAATTATACTGCGCAAAGCTTTTCCAACTCGGATTTAAAGAAGCCAATGCATCGGGAAACAGGTTTTCTGAAAGTGAACCCTGGAACTAATCAAGTAACTCTTATCTCAGCACATAATTTTGGTTTAACTACCATTGAATGTGGCGAAATAACTGACAAAACCATCAACTTAAATAGTACTGATATAACTAGGATAAAAGAAGCAAAGGTACCCCATGTAACACAGGTATATTTAACAGTAAATTTGGTCACTTTCATTATACTAAATTATTAATGCATGCTAAAAGCTATTGTATAAAATTAGCAAAGTTAAATGTAAAAGAATATAAATATTATTTGATTTAATATTTAAAATATCGTCACATTATTGAACAAATATATATTGTTGTCAAAATTAAATATGTTATATCACTACTACATTTAGATACTTTGTATAAAACAGCCTTTAATGTGCATTAATCCATTGTAATATGAATGATCAAATTTATCATAAATTTTATTAACTTAGCATTGCAATTGATATTTATGTAAGTGATAGCATAATTTTACAATTAAAATATGTTTCTAATTTTATGGCAGGTACGCAGAGAATTTAAACTTCACGATAATTGTTTAGAATATGTGTTTTACATGGCAACGTCGAATACCCCAGTGTTGACTGAACATTTACAAGCAAAATATATGAAAGTGAGCGAAGAGAAATAAAAGGATGTAAGATAGGGTGACCAGACGGTTTTTCCGGGATGACTTTTTTTTTTTAATCTGCTGGATTTTCAGTATATCCAGGGTACTCTTTTTAGCACTTATATTTTATGAGAAAGAACGAGAAGACCGGAAGCTATTAGCTATTGCACATGAAATACATAATAGTAAACTAATCACTAAATTATTATTATTAGGGATGTACTGGATCGTAAAATTATCGGATATCGGATATCCGGTGCATCTCTAATTATTATGTATCTGTGATAAAATATTTGAAAATTGTTAAGTATTATTATGTAAAACGTTTTTTGGCTAATACTAAATATGTGTTTTTATCGTTCTTAGGATTTTCAAATGTACACTCTTCTTCTATTTTTGAATTTAAATATACTACTTACTTTATACTATCATGTAATCTTTTTTGTTCTACTTTTGATTCTTAATGTTTATACTATTTTTTAATTTGAAATAATTCTAGTTTACTTAAGTTAAATCACCCTGCCAGAAGAGCAAATAAAGTTTTAATTTTATTATACATTTTTGACAATCAACTACAGTTTTTTAAGCGTAAACAAAATTTTAGAGCGATAAAAACGCGCATGCTAAATCAATTATTCGTTATCTAATCATCTACTACAATCATTTGAAAATCCATGTATGACAAATTTATTATTAGTAATATTCCATCGCAGATTTCACGAACTTATCATAAAAAGATGTTCATTTTTTTGTTATATAACAGCTCAAGATCTGTTCTCCATGACTGATATTATGCACTTCGGATATCTATATATATATATATATATATATGTGTGTGTGTGTGTGTGTGTGTGTGTGTGTGTGTGTGTGTGTGTGTGTGTATAATTAAATGTAAGAGAGAGAAAGAGGAAAGATAAAACTATAGATGCTGAAAAGAATCTGTAATAATACATGGAGCGTATATTTTTCCGATTGACAATTGCGATTTCCATTTGTGAGATAAGTATTAAGTAAATGTTTGTGATGTTATATGCTTGCGTTTCATATAATAAATGAGATTACAGGATGATGCGAAGGTATAAGCGGGGAGCATAGACTCTTGCATTACGCTACATTAAGATATAAGAAATTCAACCAATCAGAATTCTTTATTTCATAGAAAGGAAACGAAGGATTTTGATTGGTACATTTTCGTATACATGTTATACGTTATGCAAGAGTGCGTTTCCTGCTATAAAATATTGGAAATCTCACGTTGCTATCTCAGTATAAAGTGTACATCTTACTGTTGAAGACGTATAGATACGAAAAGTCAATTAAAAGCCTTATTAGACTACTAGATTGTTAACTACAACTGCTGCAAAGATGGAGATGAAGGTCTTGCAGCTGCATGAGTTGTTGCACGTACTGGCCTGGTTAGAGGGCACGTGGATAACGGATGAGCCTGCAATGGGCATGTACCCGACCATCAAGCCTTTCAATTACTACGATCAGATAAACATTACGTCCATAGGTCAGCCGATGTTCAATTACATCGCGCAGAGCTGGCATCCGGATTCAGGAATACCGATGCATCGAGAGAACGGCTTCCTACAGATCTTACCAGGAACTAATAAGGTCGTACTTAGTCTAATTGGTAACATAGGAGCGTTTACGGTCGAACAGGGTGATCTAATGAGCAATGATAACAATACCCTCGACTTAAACAGCAACAATATACTGCTAACAGATGCAACGGTACCAACTTTCTCGCCTTTAACAAAGGTACAATTAAGTTTTCGGATATATATTGGATGTCTTGTAACTGTAAATATGATCGCGAATGAATAAAGATTCTGTATAAAGTAAAAATTTAACAAAGAGAAAAAAAAATTGTCTAATCTCTCTAAAGTTAATTTTTCTAAACACAAAAAGCTTTATAAAGACTTGTCTTTAATTCTCTACTGAAATTGTCCACATCATGATTGGCATGGTTTCTTCTGCTTTTTTTTTTAAATCAAAGATGAAGAAACTAGTATGTCGATCACAGCACGATCGGCTTCAGAAGAGCTCTTGTTATTTGTACTATCATGATTTAAGAATATGATGTACTATCTAATGTATCATAATATCTTATATTGATTACGATAAATTTTTTATTTTTATTCTATTTTTATTCTATTTTTACTTATTATTTTTATTTAATATTATTCTATATTTTTTAATTATTTTTAAATATTGATTTATTAATCGAATTGTCTCTCCAATTACAAGACATTTTTCTTTTGTATGTTACACTTATTACATTTTGCGTAATATATTTTTTAAATATTTGTTCTCGCAAATATTGAACATTAATAATTATGTAAGTGAAAAATGTTGAATTTAATTAACATTCTTTTGTTTCCTTGACAGACTCGTCGAGTGTATAAACGCAATGGCGACAACTTGGAGCTTATTTTCTACATGGCGACAGCGAAAACACCTGAGTTGACGGAACATTTGCGTGCAAAGTATAGAAAGGTGACATAAAGATAAAAAGTGATGAAAGATATGTGTGTGCTAGAAGACATGAAAGCACGAAAAAATCTTTAAGTTTCTATGAATTGTCATTCTTTATTCGTTTTGTTATTTATATAAAAACAATATATATATTCTTGGAAAACATAAATGTATTCCTTGATATAGTTAATAAACAACAATTCATAATTTATGCAGCATAGTGTTGTACACAATTATACATCCTCTCTTATTTCGCTTTTATCAAGGTGAATCAACTAACTGGAAGGTAGGAAGTCGGGGCACACGATAGGAGAAAATTTGCAACTGGCACGCGACGTGACCGCATAGAGTACTGCGCCACAGATTGCATCTTTAAGCATATCCTTTCACGCCCGATCGATGGAATTTAGTTATATTTCATCGTTAACTACTGCAATGTGACTTTTTTCGATTGTAATACTTCAGCGTTGCGATTAACGTTGGAGTTATGTTGAGTATCACAAATTTTAACTTAACCTACTATTTCAATTGCGTCATTCTTCGTAAAATAGAATTTGAGATAAGGAATCGAAAAATGAAAATTTTAGTGTTTAATGTTCTAGTATTCTTTTTATAGTATTTAGAAAGTTTTTATATTATTTATTATACATGATAATATTCATCGATAAATTTCTAACTTTAGGATCGTGTTGGAGAACAGCGTTAAGAACAGTGGAAGAATTAAACTCGGAATAATCCGGAAAAATTTGTTCTGCAAAAAATTTATCAAATTAAAATAAATGTAAATTAAAAGTATTCATTTTTTAAAACTAGATATTAAAAATTGTAAAAGCTAGAAACTTTATTTTGAAAAAAGGTATATGAATAATTAAAAATATATATTAATAATTAAACATCTTATTTCTTTTTTCGTAATTATCAAATTTATAATCATTTTATTTCTTTAATTATATATATGAAGATTTAAGTTTGATTTTAACAATACAAAAAATTGCGATTGATACAATTTTGAAATGATAAATCATGTGGGTACCAGTTACACACATGGCGAGAACGCGGATCCACGCGTTTCGTAACATTGTGAAATTCAAGTTAAATAGCTGCTGCTTAGTCGCTGCTACGAATTCGCTCGGCATAAAGGGAGTAGGGAACGTAACACCTGCGTGTTTACCCGCTGAAACAGCCCCGACTTGCCACGATCTCGACTCGACGATTCGACCGCGACAGTTGCTTGCCGCGTCGGCATGACGAAGGATCGTTTCTTCGCCCTGAAGACCTTGAGAATATCGAATTCAAATACCGCGCATACCAAGTGTTCATTCTATTGTTGTTGCATGTACATCGTCGATGCTGTGAACAATTCTGGGCGATTCGAGTGTCGTGAAACGACACTCGAATTCTCGCCCTAATAACTTAATCTTCATTTCATCATTTTTGAATTTAAAAGTATGCCTTACATTTAATCATCATGTTGAATTTTTAATTCTATTCCTTTTTGACTGATTCCTATCTTATACTTTTCCTTTAAAAACGTTTAATTCTTTTTAAGTAACGTTCGCTTTTATGATTTAAATATTCTATGTTCTCCCGCTAAACAAAACGAAATAGTAGTAATATTACATCAATATTATAATTTCTCACTTAACAATAGAAATACAATAATGTTATACGTAATAAATTACATTGTTAAATAAAAAAAATTATCAGTATAATTATTATATATTGAAGTAATATTACTGTCACTTTATATTTAATGAATTTTACTCATACATTTTTAATATTTGTTTATGAAATCTCTCTTTTTAAAAAATTTTTATTTCTTCATTTGCATCAAAATTTTAATCTGGTATTCCTTTCACTCTTTTTTTATTTTACAAAATTCGTATTTCTTTTGGAGAAATTAATATAATTTTAAATTCAGAAAGTTAAACTAGAAAACTGTGGAAAGTCGATGAGAGTAAAAATGCGTTCGTTTCGAGAATTTGCATTATTGTTTTCACATCTGTTTCAGAGATGCTAAAAAATTCCTCAAATCACGATTATCGACGCCGCAAGATACTCTCGTCTTTCGAATCGCACAGTACATAAACTTGAACTTCCGTCGCGTGGAGTATTATTTGAATCGATTGTATGTCGATTGCCTCGATGTGCGACGATCGTCCTTCAACTTTTTGGTCTCTGAATGGCGCGCAGCATGGCACCGCTTTACGATGGTCACGATTATTACAAGAGAATGTTTGAGCTTCAGGAGAAGCTGCGGAAGAGGCAAGTATACCACATCTTCCAGGATAAATCTTACGAATGCGGGAATACGGTTGTTGATAACATCACAAAATTTTCCAGTGAGGAGGAGAGAATTCGACTGGAGGAGCGATTCACCATGCTCATGCGAGAGTCCCGTAACAGGTGAGTTTCGAATCCGTTTAGAATTTGAGAACTAGAATTCCTGCAATGCTGCGTTGATTGACTTGAATTTGGAATAAACAGTGCAGATCAATGTGACATTTTGCTATCTTCAAAAGTAAAAAGAGTTTCAATAATATTATAATAAAGTGAATGTCCGCTTGTCATAAGTTTGATGTCACTATGATATTATGAAATTGATAAAAATTGCACTTCACTATTGCTATCACATAGATTAAGATAATAAAATGTTATATCATTGCGACTTTTTGATAATCTTACAATGACGTTATTATCTATCTATGACTATTATAAGTCTATTGTGATGTAACTATGATATTTTTTGCATATATTATGATTATAATAGATATCTAATTACACCATGATTATAATGAAATTATTGTAGTGAATTATAGTAAAGTTTGCTATATATCTAGAAAATTAATAATAAGTAATTACAAATCGTGTGGTCTATTTATTAGGTATTATTTATATGTATATATGTATATATGTACTATTCTATAATTTAATGCAATATATTATCATTAATGTATTATCAGCGAGTAGGTAAAGATAATAAGAATTATTAAAAGATAATTAAACATTTTTTTATTCAATTTTTATTTTTAAAGGATATAATAACATATTGCAGAGTTATTTTTAAATACTTTAGCAGTAAAAAAATTTACAATCAATAAATCTATTTTAGCTGGAAACAACTAGAAATAATTGATCAAATCAATAAGATCATCGATCAATGTTGATTCGAATAATTATTTCTGGGCAGGATATTTTTTGGACAAATTTCTCAATTTGAAAATGTGAAATTTTGAATGAGTCGTTCTAACACAGTAATAATGTAGAGAAATTATCTGAAATACTCGATATCGATTCAGTGGCAGTCCGGTTCTACGGAATGTCACGATCAATAACAGCCGCGAGCTCAATCCCATTCCCGTCGATATATCTCCATGCTCGGGACGACGTGAATTCTGTTCTCTCGTTGTTTACGCGTCCTGATTCGTGTCTGGCCGAGACATCCGAGCGTTTCATCGATCGTGAACATAGAATAAAAATGTTCACGTATATCATGCCTCACGTTAATGCGCATCTCCATTTTCAAAGGAGTTTTAGCGTGCAAAGGAGCGTTAGCTGTATATTGTCGCGGAGACTTCAGCAGAGACTTTATGCTACCGAGGTGACCTGCTCGTGAGGGAGTCACATTAACTCCTTAATCGATCGCTTAACCATTTGAATGAATTATTTCTACGTAATTAAAAAAAAAAGAGATGGTGTGCGAGATATTTAATGGGCCTTCCACAATAAGGCATTATCTAAGTTTTAAGTTTTAAGTCGTAAGAAATTAATCAATCACAGTCAAATGTGAGAAGTCGAATCGATATCTATAATTAATCAATTTCTTACGATTTAAGACTTAAAGCTTAGATAATGGCTTATTGTAAAAAAATCTATAAAACATGATTCTAATTTGTTAATTTTTTATTACAATTTAACACAATTCCGCATCTGTAGACTTAATAATGTTATGAAAATAGATGAGAAAAAATGCTAGAAAATGACAGAGTATTCTCGAAATTTAAATTTGTCATTCGATGAATGATTTTTTAATTACAGACATGATGTCTGTATAAATCGATTACGCATGAGATATATACAGTATCTAGAGGAACAACGCACGAGGGACGAAAGAAATCATAAGCTTCTAGCCGTATTGGACAGAGTTATGAACAAGCTTGCGCTGATAAGCGCGAAAAAAGACAGACTCAATGTTCTCAGAGTAAGTTATCATTTTAATCATTGTTACATCCTTTGTTATATTTTTGTAGAGAAATTGCTTCAAGTTACTTATTTTTTTGTTATAACAGTATTATATTCATTATATTAAAATAAAACAATGAATGTTGGAAAAATAAGAATTATAGCCGATAAAATTCCAGTTATGTTTTTAAATTCTTTTTTAAGATTAATTTTTAAGATTTATTATTGATATAAGATTCAATCAATTTTTATTCTAAAGATTAACATTTTTTTATTTATTAATTTATATTTCATATAAACATATTATCAAGCTCCTTTTTTTTACAGCAAAGATAAATTGAAAATATAAATAGAAACTGATTTTCTCGCTTGTCAAATCTATAATGCATTTTATTAAAATTTTATAAAAAATTTAAATTCTATATAAATAAAAAAGAGGAAAGATCCTCCTATTATGAGATAGGCTAATATGAGATAAGGCGTTTTTCCTAAACTAATAGACGCTATCTATTGGTTCTACCATGAATTTATTGCTCTTGAAAAACTGTTATTGCTCTTGAAAAAAAGTAGAAAATTCATTATTAGGGCTCATGCCTGTAATTATCGTAAAAAAAGATTTTAGAATTTGGATATCTTCAAATTTCATTGAGATGAGCCTTTAAACATTGTTTATTATTTAATAAAATAAATATTTGGCAATAAATTCTTCATGTAGTGGTAGAGTAAGGTCGTACTATAATAATAGAAAAATACGGGATATTGAATTGCTTAATTACAGAAGTTTGGTTTGATAATCGCAAAACCATAAGGCGTGAAAATCGTAATAGGAGATACCCAAGTTATTTCTAATATAAAATAACTCATGCTCTCATGTCATAGTGAAAATCGTTGCTAAAGTATAAATGTTATTGTACAATAACAAAAAAAAGACAACCGGAATGAACGTCGAATGCCTATTTCTGCGATGCTTGATTTCAGCTGAAGACGAGTTCTGGGTCTATAATGTATCGCATACTTTTTCGCGTATCCTGGCTGTGTTTATATTTAAGAAACATTAAATAAAATTTTTTAATTGCAATACTGATATATTTTGCGTTTAATATCGATTTCTCAAGGCATCTTATATTAGGAGCACAATTTTTTGACTTTGCGATTTGCACACTTTTTACATTTCTTTAAAAAAAAAAATGAAATTTGAATTAAATTTTATAATTAACATTTTCTTAAAGCTTATTAAATTCCTTTCAAAATGACCTATTATTTTTTTAAATTCTGCCCATAAACTTCTAACACCCAAAATGAACTCGATTATGATACTATTTCATAACAGGAGTCTTTCCTCTATATATATTTTCATATATCGCGCTATATTATTCATTCTTTGTAGCCACATAATAAGATATGAATACATAAACGCAAACAAACGAATCAACACTAACAAACACAAAATAACGTACCTCTTAATTTCCCACTCAAACAATAACTGTAATATAACATTTGTATTATATTTACAATTATATTAATTATTGAAAGAGAAATTACAAAAGACAGATATACATATAATTTTGTGTTTCTTGGGATTGTTCTACGTAGTTATGTTCTACCTAATAAGCGAGAATGTTGATTTCTTTCCAGAAACAGTATGAGGCTTATTTACTTCGCGCTTATGCCAATCACCGGCCACCCGGTAGCGTCACCGAGGATAGTGGCATCGTCAGTCAGAATGAGGAGAGACACACGAAGAAAACCGTCGCGTTGGTACATCCCGATTTAGCATCTGCGGAAATAAGAAGCATTTCATCACCGCAATCGTATCCGGGAGCGCCTGATCCACAGTCGAGTCAGCCAAGGTCTACCTCCCCTTCCAAGTTGCACGATCAAACTGTCGTAGGTGCCTCGTTGAATAATCCTCCACCAATTTTGACAACTGCGTCATTAGGTGCAACTCGCGATATCGATCATCGTCAGACGAATGTTCTACATAGACCACACATTTATGCCTCCGTGCCGAACGTTCATCAATATCCACGAATGATACCTTCCAATTACGACGGAAGTGCGCCTCGTAATCTTCAGCATGTTCCGGACATTCGTGTTTCATATGCGGAAGCGCCGATATTGCCAATTGCATCTTTGGATAATTCCACTAATCGATTCTTCAGAGAGCACATGAAATCGGCGCAAGTCGCACCTGGTCTCTCGACGATCGCGCGGTTTCCCGCTGGAAATATTTCACAATATGAAAAGAACGTGCCTGTTCAACACCAATTTGATCCCTTGATCTCACATCAGTATCACGACTCCAACATATTGAGGTCTAATCCACGATCGCAGATAAGAGAATACAATCCGTCCGATACCGCGGCCGCGGAACCGACTTTAATAACTGGGAAATCAAGTATATACCGAACAGGATCTGACATAAACATCGCTAATCAGGTCGATCCGTTACCAGGATACATGGACTACATCCTAGCGAGTTCGCAGAAATCAGATGACGAAGGATCCACTCGTTCCATCACCAGCGATGACTTGGACAGTTTGATGAGACGCAACGAACATTTGCTATGGGGCAATGCGGATATTGCTCTGTCGCCGACTGCTTTGGGAACAGACAACTTTAATTTAGATGATAACGGCAAGACTGCGATTCTAGAGAAAGAACTGGATCGATATATCAGTAACATCCGGAGGATTCATCGGGAGCACGGCGTGCAGAGCGTGGACGAACTAGACCACGAGCAGAACACTAGCGGCGATTTATTGAATGTCTCCCTGACCGAAGATGGTTTGGAAGTTTCAGCCGAGAATCGGGCGAAAAAGGAGAAGATACCCGAGGAAATGGGCAAGATTCTAGCATTAGCTAGCGATCTTGCGTCCAGGACGGCGACTCTGAAAGATATTGCACGAAATTCGGACGGGCAAAACGATAGTGGAAGACCTATGGAAGTCGAAGATGGAATTAAACATCGCGAGAATGCAAAAAGCGATGCGTCTGAATGTAAAGAGGAACGCGAGGCTGAAGGACGTACAAGAAATGAAATTCAAGAAGACGTTGCGACATACTCGGCGAAATTAGACCGACCGCGCGAAGACGCGCAGATTGTGAAAGAGGACTGGAATAACGCGGCCGATTCAGCCGAGTTACGGGAATGCGATCGGGAAATACTTGTGAAAAAAGACAGCGTAAACGAGAAAATAGCCACGAGTGATGGATCACAGATCGACGATTCGAAAAATGCGTCGGATGAGAAACAACTTGATCTTGTAACTGGTAAAGAATCGGATATCGATGGTATGTTCGATGCTGCCGAGGAATTGGCGCCGTGGGATCTTGCAAGTGTGCAGAAAAAAGTTCGCGAGTTACATTTGGACGATGCTGACGAAGATCGAGTGACGGGAAAAAATGTCGAAGCTATGGATATCAAAGAAGACGTTATTAACGAATCATCACGATTCATCAATCAAAACGTGAATGACGAAGTGGAGAACGCGCGTCCTCTGCAGGATACACTTCCTTGCTCAGAAATGGAAACGAAAACATTGAACACAAGCGAGGTAAATGAGACGGAGGAGCAAACTGAAACACGTGGACTTATCGACATTCAAGATGTATCCTCTAAAGATTTGAGTCAACATTCAGTTGATGAATCTAAGACCGCGTCGCAACCAGGTGAGGAACTTGATGAACAAGACGAAAGTGACAGAAGAAAGACAACGATGGACAACGACGAGATAACGACGGAGCTTCGAGTTGATCAATTCGAAGATATTGTGAAAGATGGTGAATACAGTGCCGAGCAAGGATACGCTGAAGATATGAATCAAACGCAGCAGTACGAGCAACAAGATCCCAATCAGCAATATTACGATCCAAACATGCAATACGAGGCTGGTAACGAAGAATATTCAAGATACGCTAATCAAGGATACGCTCAAGATGGTCAAGAATACGTCGAGTATGTGGCTGACCAATACGAGCAGTACCCTGAAGATCTTAATAATCAACAGTACCAGCACTATTCTGACGCGCAGTACGAGCAGGATCCGAATCAAGCATACGATTACGGCTATGATCCCAATCAGGGATATGGTGATCCTGTTCAGCAATATGATCCTAATCAAGAATACGAGAAAAATCCTGACACTCAGGCATACGATTACACTGAACAAGTCTCCTATGATCCTAATCAGACATATGATAACGCGTATGAACAGGAATACAAAGAGGAACAGCGGAATTCTGGTGACGATGCCGAGAGTCGTGTAGAAAAACCAGAAGCAGAAAAGATCTCACAGATACAAATAGATTCAAAATTAGAACAAAAATTGGACAAAGATGAGGATAAATTGCAACAGGCAGATGTTAACGAAGCGAGTCAATTGAAGAAGAAGAAAGACGTGATCAAGTCTCTTCTGGATTCTGACACAGATACAACAATCGAAAAGAATGTTTCGAACACAGAAAGTGATTTCGATTTCAATTAAGATATGCGACATATCAGAAGGATGTTGAACTTGTTACGGATGAAGAAAAATAGTAACGATGAGATCGTTAATAAAATAAATGAGATCTTGATCTCTTTAAATGCCGACGTAAATTTGCGATTAAAAGAGACGGCTATGAATAATTTTTGTAATTTTTGAAACGTATAATGAGAGAAGAAGACATAGATTTAGATAGAAGATAAACTAACGAATGTCAGTAAGACAAATGTGATCCAAGAAAGAACGCGACTGAATCTTGAAATGAATTACAAAAACGGACTTCCATTTGTCCAATTTATTCGTGAGAAGTGCCTAGAATATGGGATTAATGAATTTAATGAATTTAATTTTAATTATAGTTTCAATTAGAGCCCACGAGTTGTAGCGAACGGTGAGAATAATTAATTGCGAATTTCGCTTGCTAAATATCATATTTACATAATGTAGATGTAGAATAAAATGGTAAAGCAAAATGCGAATGAAAATGTACATTATTTCGTGGACGTTTACTCTTGGAAAGAAGAAAATCTCGTTTGAGATTTAAATTAATTAACGTTTAAATGCGCATTTATGCAGTTGCGAAAAAAATTCATTGTTCTAAAAATACGCTTGACATATTTTTTCACTTTAAAAATGACGCGACTAAAAAAACGTAATTTCGGAATTTATTATGAATGAGTTCAATAAACATTATTTTAAAACTGAACTACCTTCTCATAAAAAATTTTTGAAATCGTCACGACTAAAAAAAAAAAATAATTTTTTAAGGATCGACGAAAACGAAAAAAATTATTTGATTATGAATATTCTTTTTGCCAATATTTATTTGATTAGTCAATAATTTTTTGTAGTTAAAAAAGTTTTCCCTTTTCTTGGGAAATTTAATTTTTTAAGTTACTTTTAAATAAGAAAGCGACATTATAAAAATTGTTTTTTTTTTTAAGAATTGTTTGTATGTGG
>NW_017259576.1:504983-514490 GCF_001594045.1 Atta colombica | reverse complement strand
ATATATAATTCATACTTAATTATAATTAACGTATTATGACTAATAATCCACGTATTATGATTAAACATACGCAAGTGCATTGACAAATTCATTTTTTCATCTAACAATCTTGTCTTGTTGCAAAATTTCAAGACTGAGTTTACAAGTTTGAAAAATTGATCGAAGTTGTAGCTAACGCAATCCCTCCAAGCTTTTTTATAACCTACGCACGTATGCAAATAATTTATGCGCACACTACGCAAGAGACCCTCGGTCCCTCGCGTCTTGTATAATTAGTGCAACACGGTGACGGTGTGGTGGTCAGTCGCGCGGTATGGATTTTCACGGGATCGCATCGACGGAGAATGAGTCTGCGCCAGTCGGAACGTCGCGGTTCGCAGCTGTGTCGCGCCTTCTCGACCAATCACGCTCAGTGCCACGCGCGTCACACTACGGGCGCAGTGCCGTAAGAGTCACCGGTGAAGAGATCGTTCGTTCATTTCGTCGCGAGTGTTCCGAGAAAGGTAGGTACCTTGTGCTTTTGTCACACACTTATTCTTCTTTATTTCCATTATTTTTTTCTTCCCTTGGAATTATCGTCATACAGAATCGCATTGTCTTGTGGAACGCGATGCGTTCTGTCTGGTGAATGGGTGGAAAGAACTGAAAGAGACAGAGAAAGAGAGAGAGAGAGAGAGAGAGAGAGAGAGAGAGAGAAAGGGGAAAGAGAATATAAGGTTTACGTGCACACACAAAAGAAATTTTCGTAATGTCCTATAATGAAACAGTGAGGAATTTCACAAAGTGGAATTATTTTTATTCAAGTTGTGACACATATTCAAATCTGTATAGTAGAAATAGTTACTATTCCTACAATGAGGGTATAAATATATAAAAAGATTCGATTTAACACAATTAAGTCTCTAGAATTAATGAACTAATTATAAAAGAGAGTTGCAATTTGTATATGGGTCATTCATGTTTGATGCATATATCATATATATATTTTCTATACGTGCTTCGATAAGCATATTATCTAATTACGTGTTGAGGCATTAGTGACTCCATCCCATATGCACGTACGTCACTTCGATATATCGTAAGATCGTAGGTAGTGACTCGCACGCTGCGAGTCGCACAGCGTGCGTCAGACTTCACTGTCACGACGACGCAAACGGCACAAAGTGTATTTACGTGGCAGCTGGAAGCTGGAACGTGCCACCGGCTTCGTTTGAGACGATCGGAGTATTCGCGTGAGTGCGTATTCGAGAGGAAAACCTCGCGCGTGGCGTCGACTGCAGTCGAATCGCTTCCGCTCGAATATCGTCTCGCATCGTGCCGGTCGCGCGTAATCGAACGGCGCCTCGAACGTCGCTGAATGTCGCCGCGTTCGTATCGCTCTCGAGTAACTTCACTCTGTTGATTGTGCGGATCGAAGTGGTCTGTGGACGACGCGTACGACTGCGCTGCGATTGGTCAGGCGCGTGCGACCGCACCGCGATTGATCGAACGCGTGTGCCGCGCTGCCTCGTGATTGGCTTCTTTCGTCGTGTCCGTTGTAGCCGTTCGTCCGACAGTGACGATCTCCACCGCGTGCAAGACATTCTTCGTCATCTACAGGATCAGGCCAAACGAGCGTGAATGTAAGTGAGAGATACTTGTTTTTTTTTAAGAGAAATATTTTTTCTAAAAAATCTATTTTCTCAAAAATCTAATTTTTTAACACTGCTAATTCGGCTATATAGAGGAAATCCGGGTGCGAATTGGCACGACATAAATATCGAGCGATAATAATTTCGCATGAAATTTGCCGCATGAAACGCATAAAAATTCTTACGACGAATCATTAGCATATCAATTGATCTGGCACGAGCTGCACGTGTGCTCTTTCCCCATAAAAGTCTCTATGATTGCATGTGCAATGTGAGCGAAGGAAAAATGACGTGTACACGTTTATCATCGTTATGGCCTATTTAAACTATATATTTCTTGACATTTTTCGCTGGTGTATAATATATTTTATTCCATGTATATGGAGAGGGATATAATATGTAAATATTTTCCCGCGTAATTTTTTGACATTTTAAAAGGCCTGTCACGTAAAACAACATTATGGAATTAATAATTATATATTTTAACTCTTCATTTTTGCAATCTTTCAGCGAAATTTCACTCTCAAATTCGTGAGCTCCGAAATAAAACAAAACAGAGTCCGATTTTCCTCCTAAAATTTCTTTTTAAAAAACTTTTTTTTTTGATAATATAAGAGAGATGTTGAAAAATAAATTTTTTTTCCTGAATTTTTCTACATTTTTTGGAAGAACAGTAAAAAAAATTGAGCTAGATAGCGGTAATATAAATGTGATTGCAAACGGAGGTTATTACTAATTATTTTATTGTATTAACTATTAACTGTTTGTTTATTTTTATTATTTATTTTTGCATATATTAAACAGTAAATTAGAATATTACAAATTAGAATGTTTAATAATTTAATAATAAAAAAGATGAATAAATAATTATATTGAAAAATGCAGAGCAACATTTAAGCAGAAAGAATAATTTAACCAATTAAGCAAGGGTAAGTCAATTATTTTACTATTTAACGAAAATTGTTGACGATTTCAGTATTTTAACATAGAAACTGTATAACCAAAGAAAAAAATTATCTTTAAATATAAACTTTTTTGGATTATGATGTAATACATAGAATATTTAACTGTCGCGCTTTATATCATAAAGTCGAAAGATCGATTGTGCATACGTGCGCAGAAAAAAAACTTAATTGCATCGTTGTTGTATACTAATAAATAAACTGCAACACGCTCCAACTTACGTAGGCATTAATAATTAAATCGCAAACTAAATTTGACGGAAAAATATTGCACACCGTTATTTCCCAAACGATTTGAAGTTCCACAGTAATTATGATAATGATGCGATTAATCCCTATTTAAACGAGCGCAGCTCTTAATTGTCAGTTAAAACGAGCTGAACATTTAAATTTGATAGAATAACAAATTTGTTGTGTTAGAGATGTGCGATAAAACTAATCGAAGTACAGCATTAATATGCGAATCAAATTGTAGTATATATCATGTTAATTTCGTTTGCATATCTATTTGCATTAAATCAGTCGATGATTTGTTTTTCAGTTCTTTCTTCATAATTCTCTTATTAATTATACATTACGATCTTTCATAATGTATATTTTAGTACTCATACATTTTGTTAATCAGACAGTTAAATAATAATAATAATTAAATTCTTTCTTATTCAGTTGTTATAAAGATTTATATCGCAGTTTTATTTTCTCACAATTAGCTTTTCTTATCGCAAAGATAAGAATGCTTATGTGATCTCTTCGATAAGAAGAGATCTTTTGAAAGTTTTGATATAAGAAAGGAGAGACAGATTATAGTTCAATATTACAACTTTATTACCAAAAAACAATCAGTAGTATTCTTAACATTTTAATTATAATTAGTGATTTATATATTATTTATTTAATTATAAATACAATAAAATTTGTAACAATCATGAATATTGGAGAAAAATATGAAAATATTACAGAAAAAACATATTTTCAGCAAATTGTGTCAGTGTTATATTTGTCAAGTTAATTTCTTTTACATAATATTTGTAATTAAATTTTCTAATATATTCATCTTGTGTTAAATAAACACAAAAATTTGAATGAGTCATTTGGGACACATCAAATATATTTTTAATATAAATTTTTTAATTGTATTCTTGGAAATATTGTATTTAAACATCTTCTTACACAAAGCCTTGCAATCTGCGCGCGAAATTTCACTTATCGTGAAATCAATGGCTGATAATGCAGCCACATCAACGCGGATAATTAAATAAAGCGAGCACTCAAGATGACAAACGCATTTGCAGAATTATGGAGGATGTGATGGCCATGAATGTCGTGAAGGAGGTGAACGGTGACACAGGCAGGCTCTTTTACGAATTGGATGGCGAGGGCGACGCCGACAGCTCGACAACTCCGAGCCACAATGTGGATCACCATCGCGATCGTGAGTATCATCAATTGTTATTTTATGATGTAACTGGTTTTAATCTATTAGTGCGAAGAGCGAACCGTTACAACATGTAATCATAACAAGGCAAGATAATGATTTTAAATAGAGAGAATAATGGTTTTAAAGTCAAAGCTGCCAGGGTGTTATTCTTTGACAGACTTTATTGAGTCAAAATTATTCTTCAGCTTTTTGAAGTGTAGCTTAATTTAGAAATTACAGTATTTTAGTCTTTGACGAGTATTCGTTGCATCAAGGCTATCCTTTGACTCCTTACTTATATTATAAAGAACGAAATTACTTTTTGAAAGTATTCATCCGTTGAAAATATAAACTATATTTTTAACTTTTTGAATAGTGATGAACCTAAAGTTACAAGGACAAAATCATTATCAGATTTTTTGCAATTTTTTTCTCAGCGAAGGTAAAATTAGACGCTGTATTTTCCGTGACTTTGCGCTTCAAGTGGCCGATCACCTTCTACAATTATACTACAAAACGAGCACGAAATGTATATCGTGAAATTAGATGATGCATCATAGTAGTCAGAAATCACTCATAGCATACAACGTTTTATTTGGCCGCACGAAAGGCGAAGTTAATTAAAGTTCGCAAGAGGAATGGAGATCGATATGAATTATATGCTGCAGCCGCGAAAGGAAGACAAATGCCTTGGAGATTTTTAATCATCAAAACTCTCTTATTCTCGTGATGCTAGATACGGAAATGTTAGTTTTAAAAATAATAAATAAATAATCGAGAAAGCCAGGAAAAAATTTGTAATTAAGATATGAACAAATATCTAAAAATTTTTCATTGATCAATATAAGATGAATTGAAATAATTTTTTGATGCTTCAATATTGTATTCATCCGTTGAAAATATAAACTATATTTTTTAACTTTTTGAATAGTGATGAACTTAAAGTCACAAGGACAAAATCATTACCAGATTTTTTGCAATTTTTCATCTCATCATATCGCAATATCAATTTTGTATCAATTTTTCAAACATGCGAATTATTAAATTTACCCGATTTATCAAATTGAGATTTTAATTCCAATTACTGCTTTAACTTTTGGCAATCATTCGAGTGGATTATTCGCGTAATGAGGATTGTATTTAATTTGTTTTTTCGAATTGTCTGTATCGTGGAGTTTTAACTGCATTTTCATTGACACAAAATCTGTTGATGAACGCGAGTGAAAATTTCAGAAATTGGCAGGCAGCCTAAGACCTTGCCTCTACAGACGGCCGATAGTATTTTGGCCATCGTCACAATGATGCCGACGGTTTTCGTCTCGGCAGTGCGAGGCGAGACTTTCGGAACGTGAATAGAGGACAAAAATTAGCTTCTTAGAAGTAAACTACAATTCGGTCGTCACGGTAGTTTCGCGACATCCCTCGTTGAGTCGCGTTATGCACAATCGTAAGTCCCGAGATAAAGTGGTGATTACGTGGAAATTTTGCAAGTTTTCTCAAGAGAAAACAGCTCCTTGCAGTAATCACACGGCAAATTCAAAAGTCGACGTTAATGGTGAATTCTGAAAGTAGCATACGTGAAGTTTAAAAAATTCCGCGAAAATAGCTTATTGCACAACCGAGTCGAATTTCGTCGATAATTAGCTGACGAAGATACGCTCCGTGAAATCTTGTACATTTTCCAATTCCGGTCTAATTCGATTCATTAGGTTGGGTGAGTCATAATTAACTTTTTACTCAAGTTCTTATTTTTTTTTAATGTGTCTCAATTCATAAATGACTTTAACAACTTTAAAAGCTTCAAAAAATCAATTATTACATTGGAAAAAAGATTTTGTTGCATTAATTGGACTTTTGATATAGATTTATCCAAAAAGCTACAAATCAGACACTTATAATTGAATCTATTAAGTTGAGACAGAAATCATGATAATCAAAATTTTGATTTATATGAATATATTTTATCTGTATTTCTTGTTGGTATAACCAGAACATTTTTCTCAGTGTCGCTAAAATAATATATGAAAAAGAAGGAAAAAAGATTAGTTATATTTAGAGAAATAAATTACGATTTAATTTAATAATTTTTTAATGAATTATCTTAATCATATAACATCATATAGCATTAAGATAACATTTAATTGCTAAATTTTTTATTAAATTAAATTTTTGTTATTATATTTCAAAATCGAACTTTTAGTTCAATTATTTTCCGAACAAATATTTATACTTACCGTTTGTTCGTCGATATCATCAGGAATTGGTAAACTAACTCTCTTATCGTTTTCGCGTTCGTAATCCAGTCGGGAAATATGATCAGAGTTCGCGATCATTTTTGTCGCGTCTGAATTTATATTACACGTTTGAAATTGTTTCGATATTCTTCATGATTTTTCGTTCGCTTTTGTGACTCATACGGTGCTGGCACGGTTGATAAACATGGTGATTAGCACATTATTTAACGTGATGTCTTCGACATAGCTAAAAGCGCGCTACAACGACGACGCGCTATTAAAAGTCACTTCGCCAGTATCGAGCTCGATATATCTATCGTCGTATCTCTTGCGAACGATTATATTTCTTGAGAGTTTCTGCGATATCGCAAAAAATTCATTCGCCGCATCCTCTAGTATCTCTCAAGAATCTTTTATTATCAGAAGGAACGAGTTAATAAATTTTCTGTCGAAGTAAGGGACCTTCGGTAGTGCGATTTACGCTGCAACGAGAATTGCGTGATTTGGAGCGACCTGAGAAAAATGTCGATCAGAGGTGTGACCACTTCGGAGAGTGAAACGTTCCTTGGTTCCTTGCGCCTGTCGAATTTTCTGATCGATCTGGATGAATTATATGAAGGTAAAAGCGAGCGCGGACGACTCGTGTATCTATCGGATTGTGCTGTAGCGATTCTTATAACCGCTTGATATCAAGAACGATTTAATTGCAAAACGCATTTATGTCGACGTCACTTTACTGTGAAATTATTTCAGATAACGGCATTCTTGGTCGCGGGAATATTATTCCTCGTGAATAACACATGTGAATAACAATGATGACGACTTTGTGTTTCTTAGTGTCGTCAGTGTTTCTTATCTTATTAATAACACAACTAATAGCTGAGCCACTGTGTCCACATACTCTTAATTGCGAAATGTGTTTATTGTCAGATTATTGTGACTACAAGTTATAGAGAATCGCAATTTTTTGCGTCTTTTTTAAGTTTTGCCGGAATTTTCTTAACTATGAGTCATACCGCTATTATCTTCCTGAAGCGTAGATGTCTAAAGCAAGCTCTTCATTAAAACTAAAAATCATACAAGTTATCGTCAGTATAAGTCGGAGATGTTACTTTAATAATTAAAGAAAATGTTGCTTCATTATTGTTTAGGCGAATTGTTATTTCGATCGAATTAATAAAACTGCAAATTTTAACCTGCATATAAATATATATGCAAGTTAGCGTCAGACTAAATTGGAAATATTTTAATGATTGAAGAAAAACATTTCTCTAGCATTGTTTGAGTTATTCTAGTTCTGTTTGAATTATCACGCTAGTACTTTTTATACTGATAATATAATGCATTCGAATGATGTAATTCTCAAGAATTTCAAGTAATTTTTATTTATATTTATGGTTAAGGCCAAGGCAATATTTATTTGTTGCGTTATTATGCAATCATATGCATTCGTTTTCAATATTCTGAAATAGTTGAACTAATTAATTTCGGAGTGATATTTTGAAATTTTTATATTTTTAAATTCTGTGAACAAAGAGTATAAATTTAATTAAACAAGTTTTAATTATTTTTATATATTTTGACATACTAAAGTTTTTTTCAATTTTAGAATAAGCTTGCATTTGGAAGTTTTACTTTCGACACAGTGATAACAGAAATGAAAAATATTTCAATTACAAAACTTTTTATGCAAGCATCTCGACATAAATTTTTATGACACTGCTTATAAATTGCAATTTTATATTACGTATATAAATAGGAATCAGAAATGAAAAATATTTCAATTATAAGATTTTTAGAAGAATTATAATTTTACTACTTTTTATGCAAGCATCTCTACATAAACTTTCGTAATATTGCTTACAAGTTGCAATTCTATATTATGTAGAAATCATTAAGAAAATATTGTCGACAAGATAACGTTGAGGAAATTAAATACAATCGAGAATGGTAGAAGATATAATTATGATATTAGTCGTAAATTATAAATTTACCTAAATCTTGATTCAAATTCTTTGATTCTGAAATCACTACAGTATATTCTGCATCTTTTGCTAAGTGTTTACATGAGTATCGAAAATATTGATGCCGATTTATTTTCGTCTCACAGCGCGGTATTTTTGTCACGAGAACCAGGTCCTACATGCCAGACGAGAACAGAAAGGTGTCGACGTTCTCGATTGAGAAAAGATTGGGACGTGCTACGCGGAGATCCACGGTAACCGTGCCAAGGAGGTGCGGTATTGATCTTTTCCGCGGCTACGTCTACGCTATGCTACTCGTGCTAGTCGCATCGCCGCGACCGCGGCTGCCAGAAATTGAATCACGTAAATTCACGCGATTGCTGTAAATAGACATAACTGTAGCGTTCGATTTTGTTCTTCTGATGCTTCAAGGAAATTTCCGCAGCTTAGAGCCGGTTACACATTATCGCCGATAATAGCTAATATTGAATATTCATGAAAGCTACATTCATTGGAAAAAGAGAGAAAGAGATTCGTTTCTATTGAGATATAATTAAATTTTTGTTATTATACATATCAAAATTATCTTTGGTAACTTAGTATTAAACACATTGTTTTTTTTTGTAGTATTATGTTTTGTGTCGCTCGAAAGTTTACAAGTATTACCAGAGAACTTTATTTTAAAAATTTTGACTCAAGAATTGAAATTAGAGGAAAATTAATTGCAAAAATATTTAAAATTATAAATATATTTAAATTTAAAAAAATAGATACAAAAAATAGAAATTTTTTTATAAAGAAAAATCGAAGAAGAATATTATTCTGGTTGCATGCGCATAAACACTAGATTTATGATTCATTTAACACAATGACATTAGTTTCAATTTTAATGTCGCGGAATTATTCGTGAATCGCGATAAGTCTTTCAATGAAGCTCATCTATAAATAGTTCATCATGTGTAACGCAGATATTTATTATAGAATCGACTGAACACGATTTCATGATAAAATTGTCCGATAAACATTATCATGCGATAGCAAATCTGTTTTAATGGAATAATAAATTCTACTATCTACTTAATCTGCTTTTAACGCTTTTGAGTTCACTTAATTTATTTTATATAATCTATGTATATGTTATCTTGTAGTTATCTCGCCATAGATATCTATGGGATATTTATAACAAGATATTCAAACAGAACAACAAGTCACGATAACGTCAAAATAATATTAAAATGAATTGGAAATGATTGAAAAATGACTTTTTATGATCATTTTGGAGTCTTTTTGATATCATTT
>NW_017259576.1:491728-504883 GCF_001594045.1 Atta colombica | reverse complement strand
TATATATATACATTTTAAAAATATTTTAAGTAACTATTTGTTTTATGAAATTTACAAAGTAGATTTAAAATAATAAAAAAATATTTTTTCTTAATCTGATCGCGAACTGTTTAATTTTGAACTTATTTATACCTAATTTATTTATAACTAATCTGGAGATAAAACGGTGAGCACATTCGATATAAACATAAAATTTAACATTAAACCGTTGATAATTGATTATTTATCTGATATAAGATTATTTATCTTATATAGGCGAATAATTACTTATTAAAAATTTGTGCAGTTTGTCTTGATTTTAATTTGCATAAAGAATATGGTTTTAAATTACCTGCATTTTGAAGGTCACTTCTGCGCTAAAAACGATCCCTGTTTCATTCAAAATGTACAGCTGACTCAAGACTTCATTCTGGACAGTAAATGTCAAGGTTAAAAGATCTCAGCAGAGAGATCTTAATGTTTGAAAATGATTACCGAAAGAAGCACTACAAAAATAAATATAAATAAAAATAAGCATAAATATGAGTTAGTATTGTATAGTACATAAATAATATATAAATGAACATGAATATTAAGTGTAATCATCCTTGTTTACATGATGTTGGGTAAATTAAATGACACATTTTTTTTTTAATTAAACTTTCGAATAGATGTGTTTAATAAATGAAGTTAATAAGTGAACTGATTAACCTCTCTGAAATTAAATTGATTAATTCCATTTTTTATCAATTTCTTCATTTTAGCGCCAGATTATTTTGTAATATGATCATGTCTTTCATTAATTTGTTCTACTTTAATTTATGAAGTTCAATTTGATTTTAAGCAGAGCAAATATATTTGCGTAAGCATATTTAATTCCAGGAATGTAACGTTTTCATGATTCGTGGTACGGATTGCATGATACCGGTGACACCGATTGGAGGAAATTCCTTGCGCGGATCGCGACAATAAACACTAATTAGTTCAGCTGCACGCGAGAACCGTTTGGCACGACAAGAATGGCGTCATAATTAAATTAGTAAGAGTGCATCACACACTAAAATAATTCATGAGTTTGTCAGTTGTTAAAAAAAGAAATTATATGCATCACGATATATATGCTGAAAAATAATTAATATTCATTTGTCGAGAAAAAATTGTGCTCGCTTTTTATCGTGTTCATAACTTTACATTTAATAATTAATTTAACAATTAATAATTCATTTTATACATTTTGAAATATCTACATGTCAGATTTTATTTGGACAGTACGAAGATTTACTGTCGTTGATACAACCATTTCATGTAATATAAATTGACATAAATATTGATTGTACTATTAATAAATATTGCCACTCTGTTATTTTTAAATCATTTATTCACGATGACGAATCCCAGAAAGTTATCGCAGTTTTCTTTCATTTTCAAGCATTTCTCATTTTCAAAACTTTCTAGTTTTCCTTATGCAATAATTTGTGCAATAACTCAATATCTGCTTTTTGAAATATATAATACATATTTATTTATAAGAAATCTTTTATGGAGAGTTAGCATTGACTATATTTTTGTAAGATTTTAAAAAATATCTAAGATTTATTCTTTTTTAATTAAGATTTATTCTTTTTTTTGATTAATTCCTCTTTACGAGGCATAAATTAAAATATTAAATTGCCTATAACAGTATTAGCTTTATGTCTTAAGTGAGTATCGAATATAAGACAAGGGGAAGAGATAAATATGCAACACTCGAGGCGTGGCGAAATGGAAAATATATATCTTATATTTATTAAAGCTCTCCTAGAGTTACAAAGGTGATGTTTTTTGAACGGTCACGCATATTTATGCTGTACAATATTATCAACAATAGATGGCCTTTTAAACGTACATCTCTTAAGCTGTTTTATCGCTTGTGTGTAATCTCTGCTTCGGAACACCCACGCAGATACGCATGTATAATACATAATGATCGTGTGTGTCACACCGTGCGATGTGGGTCACCACAAGAATGAGCATATGTACACATCATGGGAGTGTAGTGTCCGCGAATGTATTATTATTGAAAATACCAACATGCGTATTTAACACACGTTTCGCTCGCTGTTGCGAGGTGTTTGTGCCAAGTTTCTCTGGTATCTACACGCAAGTCATGAATAAGTCGGATATTAATATATTGATAATATGGACAAGTGGCATGAATCCAGTTCCAAAAATCTCGCTGAGTTTTATGGTCTTACGTCGTTATGTGCCTATAATTTTAATCAAATTGCCTTGGATTTTATTGGTTTTAATTTCACTTTAAAAGTATCACCCAAAATGTTCCTCAAAAAGATTTTCCATAAATGCATATTTTCTGATGCATATGTCCTAATGGATTTATCTCTCGGGTTTTGTCCGACTATCATATTTTCTTTGATCTGTTAAAATGTGCATATGGAAAAATATATGTATGTAAAAGTGAACGTTATGTGTTCTTCTTTTGTTCTTCACGTTATATGTTTCTTTTATATAAATATGTTTATGTGAAACATATTTATGTGATGTTATGTGATGATGTGATTTTTGACTGGGAGGGTTTTAAATATTATTTACCTTTTTCAAGTATTTCAAAAATTCAGACAATTCCGCAAATTCATAAAGTCACCACAAGCAATGAATTTAAAATATATTTAAAATATAATCTGAATCCTCTAGTAAGTTTATAATATTGTAATCAAGACTATTAAATTAAAACAAATTTGCTTATTATAAAGTCGCTTCTTTGAGAAAATTTTATAATATTCTTCAAAGGAAAATAAATTTTTGTTTTGAATATATAATGAGTTTTTCTGTAAAATTTATGATAAATATATTTTAAGACTATTAGAGAGAAAATTCTTTATCTAAAAATAACCATTATTTAAAAGAAAAAGAATAAACTAAGTAATCACTTTCTTAGCAGTAGAAGCAAAAAACAACTTTGGAAATAAGATAAGCAAATCATTTCTGATATAGAAATATTCTTCAAAGAAAAATAAACTTTTATTTTGAGTATATGAATTTTTCTAAAATTTGTAATAAGTATGTTTTAAGAGTATCAAATAAATTCTTTGTAAAGATAACTGAAAAGAAAAAGTAAACTGAGTAATTATTTTTTTCTTAGCAGTAAAAGCAAAAAAACAACATTAGAAATAAGATAAAGAAACACCTCTAACATAAAAAGAACATTATAAAAAACGTTATATTTTTTAATTAATTGTATAAACGAATTATTAAGTTAGTAAGTAATTGACAGAGAGAAACTGATTACGCCAATCAATTTTACGGAAAAAGTGACAAAAAAAAACATTACAACTTTTTCCAATTGTTTTTTGCTTTAAATTATTTTAAATAATTTATAATATTAATCACATTTTTGCAAAAGGTTATTTGTTTTTTTCTGTTATTTTTCCTATTGAATCGATTGGAGTAATTAGTTTCTTTTATAATCAATATAAGTCAATATTAGAATAATTCGTTTATAATAATTCGCAAAATTGATTTTTCTATTATATTTTTAATGTCAGAAATGTTTTTTATGCTCCGGTTCTATGTTCAACTATTTTTTTTTTTTTTTACTAACATTGTCATAGGTTGTAATAGGATTCAAACTTTATATCGAGTATGTATATAAATTCATACCGAATTTCAGTACTAAAGATCCAGCTTGACCGACTTCCATTTTCTATTTGCTGTGTATTCATATTACACAGCAGGTCTTAAAAGCTTCTTTATCTACTGTGCTTTATATTGTTCTGTATTTATATACGAGTACATAGTACTCTTATTAAATAATTCTAGCCTTCATAATGAAGTAATTCGTGCACGAGCGGTTTCGCACGCGTGTGCATCGCGCGTGGCATGAGCTTACAAAGCAACGTATACACGCGGATTCTGCGATGCGGTTCCGCCGTCAAGATACTACCATCAAGTATTCCCTCCTTTCTCACCCTGGCATAGTCAGTGCATTCGACACTCGCAGACCAGTTGATATGGTCAGTGCCCCCCGACGCGTCGTCGACTAAACACACGCAGTAAAGTTTCTCTCTCTTTCGAGGGAGAGAGTAAGAGCTCTCGAAAGCGAACTCGCATCTCGCGTTGCGCGTTTTCCCGTGGAACGAAGTTGTTATAAACTTCTCGGTGATAGATAAAACGGACATCGTACAAATACAGGGTAACCCTCGGGAATCTCACAAGTTTGTGTGTTATTCAGAGAAATGTTAAATTTGCGTTGCATCGATCGTGTAATGTTGAATTTGTCTGATTCTTGGCATTACAATCTGAAGCTTGCAATTAAAACAAATCGTTTCACTTTGAGAGTTATTTATTATTGTAGTCGACGTTGGAATTCTGAATGTTTGAAATATTCTTTGCTTCTTGAGTAATTTTAAGTAATCTTGACTAATCTTTAGTAATAGCAAGTTAGGAAAGTTATAGTAAGGAATTTTTTATCATTTATTACACTGAAAAAACACTAAATTTTAGTAAATATTTGTGTGAACAGTTTTATGTAAATATTTACTAAATATAAACATATATTTACTTGATACAAAATTATTAATTTAACTATATTAATTTAATATATATTTATATATTATATTGAGTAAATATTTATTGTGAATAAATGTTTTTTTAGTTAGTACTATTCAAAGAAATATTAATATTTAGTAAATTTTTTTCACTATATGTTATTTTGATAAAAATAATTTGATTCTTGATAAAAATGAAATAAAATATTATGTAATCAAACGAAATATCTTTACTGCTCGAACGCCAATTATACAAGCTGATGTAAAAGAGAGAACCAATTAGAGAATGAAATACTCGAAACTGTTTTTAAATAGAGTCCTAAAAAACATAAGAAATTATCATTTACTATGCAATCTATATACGCATTTATAAAATAAATCTTCCTTTTAGAATTTTAATTTACAGCCAAGAAATTTTAAAATGTGGTACGATCGATAGTCTCTTTCAACAATTCTGAAAAAAAAAAAAGAATTATAACTATAAGAAATAATATAATGTTTGTTTTATTATGTGGCAGCTCGTATATCACAGAGCAAGAAGATCCAATTGATCAGAATTAGCATTAATCGATGTCGATGCAACATGCTCCTCAAATGTGTCAATCGCTCACAAAAGTCACTCGCCAAGTAAACATTTCACAACAAGAACGTTTATTGCAACAAGAAAGTTCTTGCAACAAGAACGTATTATTTACGATAATAAATATGGCCCTTCGCTTTTTCTGCGTTGATAAGATGTATCATTGCTCCAACTAATTATCATTTGCGTCAGAACGGTATTCTTATTATCAATACGGCTGTAAATAAACAGCGCAGATACACTTGACTTGCTTGCTGAAACGAGCAACAAGCTTATGACATCCCGTGCGAGATTTAAATATCGTTTTTTTCTCGGAGCTTCAATACCGCGAGTATCGACTTTGATAACGCAAAGCGAATAGGGTATAAAAGAATTACAGAGATATTTATAGACATTAATACTGTCGGTATGTATCGGATAATTCTTATATTATTCTCGAACACTCGGATATATTATTCTAGCATCTGCGGTTATTTAAAGTCACAGATAAGTCGGCGACGTGATATCTGGCGAATAAAAATATAATTCTACATGACATTTATCCTTGTTTTATAAGTCACTCGAATCACTTACACAGATGGTCATGACATTTTTTTTTATTATATACAGATATTGAGATAAATTTAATAATTGTGAATTGAAGTGTCAATCTTTATATTTATTTTGCTTTAAAATAAAATACTGTAACCACTCGAATCGCAGTGTTCCTAGAATATATACGACCGAAAACGTAAATTGTTTTTTCGATCTAGATTCGTTGATAAATTAAAATATATATTTTTCTCTACAGAAATGATCTGGAAATAACGTTTTCTTAATTAGCAAACGGCAATGCGTTTATCTCGTATATGCGATTTAAATGAAATTCTTCATGCAGATGATACGTGAAAAAATCGAGATGTGAAAATAAATCCATGACGGTTTATATATCCAAGAATAAATTGCATTTTATCAAAGGGATTCTGCGCCACGCGATAATTTCCATTCTTCGTGAAATCGTATCTCATACTTAGGCAAGTGGACTTGTTATGTGCGTGAATCACCACGTTGAAAATGATGGAAAAACGGTGGTTTTTGAATACTGATCTTGTGGAAAAGCGATCTGAGAATATTTCTTTGGGTCAATTTATAATGTAAGCCAACATTTTCATCTCCGTCATCGTTGATGCTCGGACGAAAGGCTTGTTGACGTCGTGCCGCGAATTTTTGTTGCCGACAGTTTGCTATTGATTTACATTGGAATGTTTGTACCTATGTTATTTTGTCTTGTAAATCTATTTTTGTGACAGTTATATCTTTTTTTAGAACAAGGATTTTTAGGTATAAATTATGATGTTAAATTATAAATAACCGTAGTTTCTATTTTTGTGTATAAATATATTATTGTTATACCTAATAATATTACTATTAAAATCAATAGTGTAACATGTTTAATATTAAAATTAGTGCGATTTTTGCGAAAGAATAAATTTGAAAATTGCTAGAAAAAATGAAAAACAGGATAACAACACACCACGTATTTGGAACGTAAAAAGAAATATAGTTAACTTATTGTCTACATGATTCACCTACATAGTTTACAAGAATATATCCGTGTCAATTTCATGCAAATTAGACGCAGAGAAACAGGCATGTACAGGCGTAATCTAATTATCCTCGACGCAACCCTAATTCACGTTCTCTGACGTAGATGTTTATTATGCGTGGATCGTAAAGTCTGTGGCATTTGTAACGAATTCTTCATAACAGTTGTCTGCCTTTGTAGAACTTACAGGTCGTAGTTGCCCTCATGGCTAACATAGTGGCGTCGAAGACGAGAACAATCGTTGGTTTGACGAACGAAAACAACGGTACTCGTTATGGCGCATCGCGTCGTATTCTATTAATAACTCGGCACTGCGGCTCTTTGTAAATTTGCCGAGGGTCGCGACGAGCTCATTGATTCATTGATCATATCGTGGGAGAATGATACGTCTCTCCCGGAAGTGCCATCGTTGTTAGACTAGTGACCCTCTCTAGAATAAGAGTGTAATGAAATCGAAATAATGTTCAATTAAAATTAACCAGCATCAATCATGCAACTGATTGAAAAAAATTATTTATGACAATTTATGACACAGTTTGACAAAAAATTTTTTTCTCTGAAATGTCATATTCCAAAGATCTTTTCATGTTGAATACGATACCATTGACAGAATTTAGCATTCATTGGCCGGATCCATGAGAGAGGAGACCATGACCTCCCTTTTTCAAAAATATTGATGTCAAATGTTACATACTTTTTAAATATTTCTGAAATACTTAATCAAAATTTTGATTCCAAAAATATTTTTTAAAGTCATAAGGTATAAAAAAGGTATAAAAAATGTATGTTATTATATGTAGTCATTATATTATAGTTTTAAAAAAGCCGTTTTTTTCAAATTGCAGAAAGGAAACTAAAATGATTTTCTTTTTGGAAAGAAGCAAATATGGTAGATCTTAACACAAATTTTTCCGATGAATTTTTCTATCCTTAGGAGAGGAACCGAGAAAATCGGCGGAAAGATTTGATAAAAACAGTTTTTTCCGAAATTTTAAAACTATATATTATATTATTTCTTTTTTGTATTAATATAATTTTAAATAAAACTTTTTATGAATGATATATTTAAATAGTACTTTTTTACAATGTAACGCCACTAATAATTTAAATATTCTACTCTTTTCACGTACACATATTTACACTATAAAAAAGATTTCACTTGCGACCTCTCTCCCTCCTCTCTTGAAAAAATTTCTGAATCAATAGTAACTCGTCAGGATTTTTAATAAACTGTAATGAAATTAGCAAAAAAAAAAACATTTTTGCCATATTAAACATTTTTATGGCAAAACAAAAACTTATTTTTATATAAAGTTCACAGAATCTAAAAATGCACTCACAAAATTCAAAAGTTTTAAATAAATTTTAGTTCATGATCATACGATTTATTTTCATCAAGTTATGGTTGTTTAAAAATTCAGACTTTCTGTATAATTATTCAAACAGTCATAACTAATGATAATAAATTATATGATGAAAAAAATTTATTCGAAAATTTTTGAATTATATTTTTAGATGTCATAGACTTTATTATTTAGAAATAAGTTTTGAAAAATGTCGAAAATGATGAAAACATATCATTTTTGCCCATGTCATCCCAATTTATTCAAAATTCTGACGTTCTATACAAATTCTGTCAACGTGTTCAGCATAAGAAAATTTTCGGGATATATACTTTGGCACTTGAGAGAAAATTTGATGATGAATTGTGTATAATTCTTCACCAACAATTAACTGTTCATATTTCGAAAGCAATCTTCGTTAGTTGCTTGTTTTATTTAAATTCAGTGAACTGACAGTTATTAATTACGGCCGTAACTTACTAATTGCATTTATAACTAGTTAATGATCAGGCACTGCTTTATATTTATAGATGTTCGGTAATGAATTGCTATTTTTTAAAATTATAAAAACGTGTATTTTCGGTCAATTGTAAATCTATTTATCGGATTAGATTAAATTATTTTAAGTTTCTTATATATCTTTAATACCTTTAGGCGAGTCAGAGACGATCGATCATTTTGAGCTTTTTCAAATAACAGTATCATACGAAGGCAAGTCAATAAGTTTTTAGAAAAACATAGTAAAACACATTTTTTTTTATCGATTCATTTTTATTTCTCAATATAGTCTCCTTTCAGCTCGATACACTTGATCCAACGATTCTTAAACTTTTTCAAGCTGTCCAAATAATATAATTTGTCGAATCCTTCAAAATAAGCCTCTGTTTCGGTGATGAGCTGCTCTCTGATGGTGAATCTCTTTCCTCCGAACTATTTCTTCAGGTTTGGAAACAGGAAATAGTCGCAGGGGACTAAATCTGACGAATGGGGAAATAATTCGTAGCGGAATTCGTTGAATTTGGCCATCGGTGCCGGACATGTATGAACCCGTGCATTGTCTTAATAGAAGAACACTTTCTTCTTCGCCAAAGGGGGACGTTTTTTTCTTTAAAATGTTGTTGAACGTCCAGTAAGGCTGCATAATAATCGTTTTTGATCGTTTGCTTCGACAGAAAGTAATCGATATGAATTATATCGCGTACATCCCAAAAAACTGTGACCATCACCTTTCCGGCCGAGTTTACTTTGCCTTCTTCGGAGCTGGTTTACCCAGTGAAGTCCATTGTTTTGACTGTTCCTTCGTCTCGGGTGTGAAGTAATGGATTCATGTTTCATCCACAGTAATGAATCGACGCAGAAATTCATCTGATTATGATTATTGAAACATCTCCAAACATTGTCTTGAAATCATCACACGGTCGCGCTTATGGCACGGTCCACAATGAGCAAACGCGGTACCCATCTTACCGATAACTTTTCCATGCTTAATTGTTCAAAATTGAAATCACTGTGCCATATGATATGCCTGCGACCTCAACAAGCTCGCGCACTTTCACTCGTCGATCAGTCAAAATAATATCGTGGATTTTATCGATGATTTCTGGCGTAGCAGCCTCAATTGGACGTCTCGAACGAGGTGCATCACATGTGGATGTACAACCACATTTAAATTCATTCACCCAATTGTATACAGTCGCAAACGCTGGTGCAGATGTACTATGAACATTATCCAACTCGACTTTAATTTCTTTCGGCGTTAAATCTTTCATATATAGATATTTGATCACTGCACGAAACTCGTTTTTTTCCATTTTGCAAAAAATACAAAGGTTGTTCGCTTTAATTATCTACAGAAATGAAACCACCCGATGAATTCCGCTCAAAATTTGACAATAATCAGCTGAGAGATGCTTGTCAAAAAATAATGTGACATGACGCTGCGAGTGTCCTCTGACAGATTTTCTAAGAAACTTATTGACTTGCCCTCGTATAAACACGAATATATCGTAAAACTGAAAAATGATTGCAGGAACGTTAACAATTCATATTGATGAAAACGATTAATATTTTCGAAATGGGAAATGAGAATGAAATTCTTGCCATGTACAAGCATAATTCTGTTACCGAGTGGTTGCAGAAAACAGGACAAGCGGACTATGTAAATAATGGTAAATCGACAATTATAAATTTCAATCTTCTGCCAATTTTTTTTATGTTTATTATTTTTAAACGAGAAAATATTTAAAGATAAATAATATAAAATACATATAAATTTCATGTATAAATAAATTAATGTTTATATATCGTAAATCTTTATGTTTGTATAAATTATTATAGTATAATATATGAGATGTTTAAGAAATCATCAAATTCTATCACATTTTGATGTCACTTATAATAATATGTGCTTTAAGTTCTCTAACTAAACACGTATGCTTTCCGCGTATATTGTTTTTTAATTAACATCATGGCACATTTATATTTGTATACGTAAACTTTGAAGTGCATAAAAAGGAGCAAATGATAAAAAGTAATAAAGTATGTAGAAGTAATAATATTAACATCAAAATAAAATAATATAAAATTTCGTACATTTAATTAAAAATAAAAATTTATTATTGTTTATAACATTTCATGTTATAGTAGAGAATTCTCTCATATAGTAGAGCATTTATATTCTGGGTAAACGAACTGTGCAGACCATTCTTTATTAGCAGATCTTATTTAAACAAAATTATTTTATTTCTGACGCAGGTAGCGAAAGCCCAGTTTTTGGCATCGAGGGTGGTAGTAGCGCTGCAGGCGCCAGCAATAACTTGAGACTTGCATCTCACGAGCTGCCAAATGAGATTTCAGCTCCCTATGAAGTACCTCAATTCCCGATCGAACAGATCGAGAAGAAGCTTCTGATCCAACGACAATTGACTGTCAAGTGAGTATTCATTCTGATTACATGCATTTTTATAGCATTTTTTAGTTTACTTAATTTATACAATTCAAATTCAAGTAAAAATTTATGCTTACGAAATTATTTATAATTATATACTTATAATCTTATACATATGTACAATATTGTAGTTTCTTAAATTTTATATTTTAATTTGTAATATAACTCTGATTTAAACATTTTAATTGAAATATATCCTCGCAAAAATTAATCCCAGCTATACCAATTATAATACGAATCGAAAAAAATTAAATGATTAAATTGACGCGAAAGAGTTGTTGTATTTATCAAATAAAGACATTTAAAAAATGTCACTCATCAAAACAAGAAGCCACCATAATCTAAAGACCAGAGCTGTTTCTTCAACAAGTTTTATATTGAATAAAGTTGGAAGTTTTTTGAAAAGGGCATTGATGAAAAATTTTTCTCTGATGAAAAGAAAAGTTTTAATATATTTTTCTTTTTATTTAGAGAGAAATTTTGCAATGATTTTTTCAAAAAATTTCCAACTTTATTTAATATAAAATTTGTCGAAAAAATGACAGATATATTTTATTATTCTAGTCAACCCCTAATGTGTAGAGTTTATATATTAAAATTGCACCTCGAATAGAAGGGTTGATTTCAATTAGTTTAGATGATTTTATTTTAGATGATCAGTAAGTTTAGATAATTATTTTGCGCCGAATTTCAAGGGATACGACGATACCGATAAGCAGGCGGCTATAAAGCTGAGATCGCGATATATTTATGATTGTGCGAAAGGCACTAAAGTATTATCGCTATACTGAAGGATATAAAGTACTTGGCTGTATGTACAAGATAATACGTACGCGATCGAGTATCTAGTAAAATCAAGTGCTATAGCTAGATCACTATACAGAATTGTCTGCAATGCAAATTTAAGTCTTAGACATTTTAAATAAAAATTTGATGAACACTACTAGGAATATAAATTGAAATTATTTTTAGAATAGCAATTTTAAAAAAACGACTTTGGAAAAATTACCTTTTTCAAAAGATAAGACGTTTGAAAAAATATCGTGCTTCTTGTACCTTAAACGATATAAACGTTCTGCTTTCGAAATCATGTATGTTTAAACGAGATCACATCGGGTAAATCATCATAATCCATTCGAAAGTTTTTACATAAATTAAGGAACGTATAGATAGAAGATTGCTTATTTTTTGCACACTATGGAATCATCGTATTAATCGTGAGATACGAGATCGATTTTTAACGAGGATCTCTCTCTGCCAAGAATATTCTGAATTAGCTTGCTTCTCTGTTGAAGGAATATTAAATGCTCTTTACTAATTCTTACTTAAATTTTAAGCAGGAATTTGCATTTATTTAGAAGATAAAAGAGGAAAATGATTTCTAAATTCACTGTCAGAAAATCTGAGAAATTCGAAGAATATTTTGGTCACATTTGCATAATATATTCGTAAATATTTTATGGTTGTAAATAGTTAATATGATTAGGGCAGTTGTACTTGTAGTCATAAATCGGTATTTATAAACGATTCTTATATTTAAGACCATCTTAAGTGAAGCCTTAAATGTCATGAATCATTACAGTACAGTATTCATAGTTAAAAATCTTATATTTAGGATCTTAAATAATGTCTTAAATAATGTTTCAAGATGCTAATACGGATTTCTGATTGGTTCATGACATTTTAAGACTGTATTTAAGACAGTCTTAAATATAAAAATCGATTATGAATACTGCTCATAGAGCCGTAATTAGCACCTTAAAGAGTTAAGATAATCTTGAAATAAAAAACAAACAGTATCGACATACATAGTATATAATTGGACGCTGATACGACACTTGGGACTGTTATACTTCCTGTGTCATCGCATAATAATGAAAAAATGTTTTATATACGATGTTTTATGTATACTAATAGAACGCCAACTCGGCAATGTTCGCCAGGTTTGCGTCCGCGCGAACCAGTTCGGAATTATTATCGTCGTTAGATATTTTACTGGTACCGTGATGTATTATGTAGATCCGAGCGAAGGATATAAACGGATAGATAGAGACTGGTAGGTCAGGTCGCCCACGTCTTAACTGGAACGGTCGAGGCAGACATTTGTGAATTTTACGCAAGAAATGTCGCTATCCAATGAGACAATTCTGCGCTCCTTCGAGTTCTTTTGAATTGCT
>NW_017259576.1:486764-491628 GCF_001594045.1 Atta colombica | reverse complement strand
ATATGTATATATATATATATATATATATGCGCGCGCGTATGTGTGTATACATATATATAGGATTTGTGTTATATCCTTAGAGACTTATTACTGACAATTACGAAAATTATAATAATGAAATGTTGATATTATTTTAGTATCGTTTTGGCGCAATATTGAATTAAATCACACTGGCTGAATTTTTAATTTTATAATATTGTTGAATGTATATATTGAGAATTGTTAGTATCTTTTACAGAAATTGGATACTGGAAAATAGTGATTAAGTTATTAGGAATATAAAAAACTAATAATTAGTGCTGTTTATATTCAAAATAATTAATTCATATCTTACAATATTCAATTTCTGTAAGGATATAGAGAATTCTAAATTTAGACGCATATTTATATGTGAGCATTGTTGATGCCTTACTGATTGCGTATTCATGTTTTGTATCTGTCGATATAATATATATGATGGTTTGATTGAGTGTATAATTAAATTTGAAATACAATATTTGAGTATTACAATAAAATTTTAATTTAATTAATTAAACAACACTATTGGCAAAGTTTATTTATGGATTAAAATTTAATTATTTACAAAAAAGAAGGGAACCATGTAACATTTATATATTATTTATATTATTTTTAATCAATCTCTTTCTCTCCATTTGCTTTATTTAAAGTAAATTGTTACAATTACTTGCTGCGCAACAATTTTTAAGATATACTCTCATGTTATTATTATTTTTTCTCGCATTCAATTGTATGTATTCAACAGCGACTTTACTCATTTCAAACTTAATTTTTTTTATCTTACATTTTTATATGTTTTTGCTTTGGCATTTCGATTTTGTAATCTGATTTTATGCGCCTTATTATTTTTTTTTATCTTATTTTAACTGTATATTTATTTTTGCCAAAGTGCTTGAGGGAATTTCCCAGAGCGCTCAATAAATGGTGAGCTCTCTCTCTCTCTCTTTCTTTTTCAACTGATCGTTTCAAATTACAATATTAATCGTTTAATAAAAGCCATATGAAGGACGAGTAGTGAAACATATTTGACTGAGTACACATTATTATTTACAAATATGCCACATTGCAAATATATTTACATTGATATACTTACAGCGTAAGTATCGAGAAAAGAGGAATATATTCGTGCGTTATTTAGATCGACTCTCTTTATTTACCAATTGCATGAAAACTGCGGATTACCTTGAGACGGCCGTTGATCACCGATAAAATCGTCGTCGCCAACGTGAACAGAATTCTCGTTGCTGCAGCCAATAAAGCTGCGATCAATAATTCAACGCGGGACGTATGCTTGTTTGGCCTCGAGATGCTTAATGTAACACGATAGTTCAATTCGAAATGTATGTCATAATCGTTAATGCTTATTTAAAAATAAAACTATCCCAGTAAGCAATCAAAGGATTTGGCGAAAAAGATTGTTTCGCGAACTATGAAAAGAACTAATAAGCTTTTAGCTCACCGAGAGATAAGACGCACTTTTGTAATTGTCAAACATTTGACCTTGTTGCGACCCTGTATAACGATCTCTGCTTCAAAAATCAATTATAACTGATCTTCATCATGAAATAAAGGCCAATAAGCTTATTCAAGAAGTTTCGTTCCATTCACATTTCTATCTGTTATTCCTAGAGTACTCACAATATACTTCAACAGTATTGAAGCGAAAAGCAATATATATTTTTCGACGGCGACGTCATTGATGATCTTTAGAGAGAAATAATGACGACAAATAACGCAACAGATAAAATACTAGAAGGTCTAAGTAGTAATTAAATAAACGATAATAAATACGCGTGCGTATCACGCTATATTCTCTAAATTCTTTGGAGTAGAATCTCACTCTAAAGAATAAAAATTAGGCCAGTCTTGAAAAAGATTGGTTCAGTTTTTACTCTTTAACGCCCACTTTCACAAATGTAAGATTAACTTTAATCTCGATTCAACTTACTCCTTATCTTTTTCCAATTTTAGAAAAGGATGAAAAGAGTAAGGTTAACTTCAATCTCAGTATCAACTTACTCCTCATCGTTTTTCCAATTTAAAAATTGGAAAAGGATAAAGAGTAAATTGAACCGAGAGCTAAAGTTGATCTTGCATGTCTGGAACCGGGCCTTAGAGTGAGATTTCACTCTTCCAAGTGACAATTCACTCTAAAAGTTTTAGAGGGAATATTTTAACGACGGTTTAATTCATTGCCGCATTGGGTATGCAAAGGATACAATGTGCAATGTAGGGAAGTTACGTCATGTAAGCAGAAACCATGTATCGGCTGTTTTTACATGCAATTTGAGACCACTGTGAAACGCGGTGGGATCGCAGCTCGAACCGAGCGCGGGGGTGGGTTGAAGGGGTTGCCCGCGATCAACCGCCCTCCACAACCACCCGCTCAGTGCTCGTGCGACCGTCGTTGATGCCGGACGTACACCCGGCGGGGTACGCGACTTCCGGCACGATCAAAAAAGTTACATGCGCGTGAAGAAGGTTTTAGGTACCGTTCGCACAAGGCTCGTGTGCCGCGCGCCGTGTTCCGTATCGAAAACCGGTATTAATAACTAGTGATCTGCAAGATAAGAGAAAGGGACCTCACGCTAAACCGTCGTCGTTATGATTATAGAGATTATTTCAAATCACCGGGATCCGAAACTATAATCGAGTTCGATATAGCTAGTTCATAGCGTGTTTAATATTCCAGCGATTCTAGCTATGCGATCTCCATGGAGAATTAGCGCCGTGCGACGGAATTATGATCTAATTATTAATTTTATTATTTTTTAAATACAGAAGATATCCTCTATAATTCGACAATTATGTTTGTCGATAATTGATCACTCCATTGGTTTATTAAAAACAAACATCTTGATATAAGTATAATGGATTCTATTCAGATTATATTAAATCGCTCTTTACCTTGATTTGGGAATCACATATTTTGATTTATCGATTCTCTCGACGTGCGATGTAATTACATTACTGGAGCTTGAAAGCGTCCGTACTGCAACGGCACCAACACACGTTCGATCCACGTAATTGATATAGGGTGAGAGATGTAGCGAGCTAAGAAATCTCGCGTTTAAAACGTGATATAATCAGACTGTAACAACACTAATCCTTACGCGAACGACACTGTGAACGAGATCGTTCAATGCTGGCGAGTGAGTTAATTGAAGAGAGGAAGCGCTTCTTGCGCTTAAACACCGCGTCAACAGCATTGATGACGCAGAAACGCGCAATATGCGATTTGAGGATCTTCCAAGAATTTGATTCAAATTTATTTATTCTTTTCTTAAGTGAGATTTGTTAATCCATGATTTCCGCTTACTTGCACGTTGTCCTTATAATTCATGCGATACGAATTTAAATTTCGTAGAGAATTGAAATATTGAATAATTACCACGGACTACAAAAAGAGATTTAGGAAAAAGAAAATTTAAAGAAGAATCTTGAAGAATATGAATAAATTTTTTTAAAGATATTTATTCGAATGCGTCATGCATGAATTGATAATATTTTGGCATTTTTTGTCACTCAAACAGAATATAAAAAATATCAATGTGAGTATATCATGCGTCTATTTCTCATCGTATGGATAATATTAACGCCTACACACGGCGTGTGAATTTAATACGATTTTATATCAACTGATATTTTTAGAGTGTTTCTATAAACTTTTTAACTGTGGCGCTTAGTGAGATTTATTGCGTAGGGGGGGGGGGAGATACAAAGGTGTGATAAATTATGTTCACCGCAGCATCGTATAGCACACTGCTATTACATTGCGAAATTTTGTTACATCTTTCGCCGTATCTCATAACCATCTGTCAACGAATTTAAATAAAATATAAAATAGAAAAATATTGAAAAATATAAATGGAAAAAAAGAATATACAGAATGTACAGAAATATTGTAAACGTTAATGGTTGAAAAATTATATTTATAGAAATATACAAGATCCTTTTACCTTTTCTCCACGCATGAATTAATTTCATTTACATATTGAAAAAATTTTATATTATTTTTCGTTTTTCGCTATAATTTAATTTGATTTTATATTTTTCGAGATTCTTTGCATATTTTCATTTAAGAGATCGCAGAATATTTTTTCCGAAGTAAGCACGTAATTTTCTGCGAAACGATTATGGAATATTCAGCAATAAAGCCGATGGAACGATTACATTCATTTGACAGAACATAGCAAAGTGGTGAAATATATGCATGAGATTGTGGAAAGAACTGGGAAAGGATTACATGGTTCCTATTGTATCTTATCAACTTATATAAAGAGAACTTATCGCGTATTCCGCCCGACTAATCATGAAAGATCGCAAAGATTTTCGGCCAGGTCACCGAAAATCAGACGACACAATTGATCTATGATTGTGATTAAGGAAAACGAATTCGTCGATTACTGCTACAAGTGAAAATCCGTCTTCCGTGATCCCATGTATCCGTGAAAATTTGGAGGTGTGTCAAATGAGCGTGGAGAAAAGTGCGGCACAAATTGGCGTCGCGTTATTCGACTCGCGCTTCCGCATCACGATTTATTCCGCGCGTAAGAGCGATCGATCTCCAGCAAGTGATATCGATCGCTTAACATGTTCGCTGACGCGAACGAATCGAAACGATGGACGAGGGATAATAGGATTCTCCTGAGGTAATTTGTGCTTTGATATTAAAAGAATAGAAGGCAAATTATACTTATAGTTCTCATGAACGTAAATCGAATATGCAATTTGGTTGATTAGTTATCGGTTTGATCTATCACTCTTATTTTAATGCGTTGTAAATTATTACTGTACGCTTATATCATAATCATATCTGGGAGCAAACATGCTTTTCAATATATAT
>NW_017259576.1:460163-486699 GCF_001594045.1 Atta colombica | reverse complement strand
TGTTGCAATATTAGTAATATTTAACTAATATATTTTATATAATTATTATATTAATTTTTATTATTTTTTTATTTTTGTGTTTGATTTAAAGAATATTTAAAATTATCACGAAACTAATATTTCATTTTGTGACACGATTTTATCTTTTTTTTGTGTGTCAGAGATATTATTTTTAATATGCAACACTCTTATCCTGCTAGTATTATATATGGAATTATAGACTTAAGGAAATAAATGGGGATATAATACAAATAGGCATTAATGGAACATTTTATGCACGACGCAATAATTAAAATGGTTATCTCACAGTTTTTCATTTGCTCGCATGCATACATATAAAAAAAGATTATCGTCTGGGTACTTATTGATAGCCTCAGGTCAAAGGTCCATAAAGTATTTATCACTTTGAATTTAACCTTCTTCTTTTGTGATTGGAAACTCGACCACAAAAGTATTTCATTTGTCTTTATTGCAACTGTAGATTAACTCCATTATGAATTTTCCTCCACAACATATCGGCATTGTAAAAGATAATTTTAAATATTGTTTTGCACAGAGCAGCAGTTAATATATGCATAATGGTATGAAAAAAATTCTTTGTCCTAATCTAAAGTGAAACGAGAATGAGGTAGAATATTGAACTTTTGAATTATAAATAGATATTGTATTTTATTACTCGTTTAATTTTTTTTATACTAATAAAATTGACTAAATATCGGTTTTAATTACTGAGTCATTTAATATTGTGTATTAAAAAATTTTGGAACAAATTTTTAGTAAAAATCTTCATCATAAATTTAAATAAAACATTTGCTTTTGCAAACGATTTTAATATTTCTTGTCAGAGATATTTTTAATATGCGATATTTTGCAGAATAATTACGAATTATTTTGAAAATATATACCAGATATATTGCGAAATTTTATTTTATGAAACATGAAATGAATTTTCTCGAAGAATGGTTTCTTTTCTTATTTAACAGAGCTGCAAAAGATCTTGAGGAACGTCGCAGTCATTATGAACCATCTCTTCATCCAGGAGTGCCTGATGACATTGATCATAGTTTCAAGATCGAAGAAAATGATTTTGTGCCTCATTTTCAACGAGTCTCCATATCCGGCGAGGATACTTCTGGAGTGAGTTTCAGACTGTTGACTTGAGCTGATTTATATTTTTTAAATAAACACTTTATAATTTTCATAACTTTTTTCGAACGACAATCGTATTTATTATCATTTGTGTGTGTGTGTGTGTGTGTGTGTGTGTGTGTGTGTGTGCGCGTACGTGCGTGCGTGTGTGTGTGTATGTGTGTTGTGTGTGTGTGTGTGTGTGTGTGTGTATGTGTGAGGAGATAATTCAAAAATTATTTAATTAGCATTTAACATCATTTAATGTATCCTTATCATAATCCTTATTATAATTATATTAATTTGCCAAATGTATAATAATTAAATAAAAATTATGTAATTAAATTTACTAATGATAAAAATATAAAAAAAATTTATCTCTAAAAAATATTTTCTCAGAAATAATTATAAAATATTATTATCAAATAATTGACAAAATAGAAGTAACGACCTAGTAGAGATGTAATTTTATGGTTTCGCAGCTGTTATGCACAATATGATAAGTATTCCTTAGAGATTTTGTGTGAAATGGAAACCTTGAGAGTGCGGATTTGTGCGTGAAACCCTTGGTCACCTAGATGTGACTCCCCTTTTCTTCCTTTATCCTGTATCTACATTAATCTATAAAGAATGTCTTTAATCTCGATGACATGAAATATATTATCTTATAATCTTTTATCCAAAATATTTTAAATTTTAAGTCAAATTATATATATATTTTTTTACATTATTTTATTATATAATAGAGATTTTTATATGTCATAATGATTAATGAATATTTTATAATCAGGAAAATTATTAAAATATTGTCAATTCGAAAAATTATTTTCTTAGTTCATTTTTTATCCAATTTTATTATCTATATAAAACTTATACATAGGTACCTCTGGAAGATCTTCAAAGGGCCTCCAAGATGCTGGTACAAGCATTGGCGATACGCGAAAAATACATGAACAACTCTAAGCAGAGCTTCCCTACTATTACTTCTAGATTCTTGCGTAGTATCGATAAAAGACCACTCACTGTGGACGATGAAGTACATCACGACGATCGCAAGGCCATCGAAGGTATCTACCGTTAATTGAGAAGTGGCTCCAGTACCGAAGTCATAATGAAAATCCAATTCCATATCTACCTTAACCATATTCCCATTGGATATCCTTTCCTGATCGTGCCGTTGTCTACCAAAGAAACGTAACTGTAATCTCACAAAATATTTCAGTGCAATTAACATTAACGTTTAATGCTTCAAGCGCCGATGGCAATAACGACGTCAAGCTACCATACATGTATTGTGTAATTTTTTTTCTTTTTTTTTCGTCGCAGCGATGTATATCTAATCACGCGGCTCCTCGTGCGGAGCTTCATACAAAGCACAGCTTTAGTTTAGCGTGCCAAGCACTACACATTTTTAATATGAGTTAATAAAGAATATACGATATCAGTTTTATTACATATTTCTTAAGGGAAAGAGCTGCTGGATATTACGAAAGAAATCGGGGGCAGTCAATCCGACGCGGACATCGACGCGCTGATCAAAGACGTCTCTTGGACAGGTCTTCCTAGTACCTATTAATATCCTTACCTTGAATTTCCTGTTGCACGCTGTTTTTAATGATGATGTACTTGTTACTTCTTAAGAATCTCTTTACTATGCGCGAGATAGTTTTATCTCGGAATAAATCAAACAGCGCTGCGGCAACAAACAGTTGACGATACTTCTCTAATACAGACGATTAATTATTAACAGATCACCCGGTACATGCGCCTGCTTCTCGCGGCGATCCTTGGGAATGTGAATTTCCACCGGCGAAGAATTACAAGATCGTGCCAGTCAATGGCGTGTTCAACCTGTTCGCCAATGATGAGGACCTGGCCAATGGCAAACCGCTCCCGTATTCGTATCCGGATCTGGCGGCCTTCGTCCAGGACATGAACCTCCTCTGCGCTATGATCGCCGACGGACCTTTGAAATCTTTCTGTTACCGAAGACTAAGTTACCTATCCTCTAAGTATCAGCTGCATGTGCTGCTAAACGAGCTCAGGGAACTGGCGAGTCAAAAGGCCGTGCCGCATAGGGATTTCTACAATATTAGAAAAGTTTGTACACAAACAATTCGAATTCATATAAAGTACATCAAGATTGTAATTTGTAAGATCAATATTTATTGTAAAGTTAGAAACAGGATAATGCAATTTCAAAGTAGGAAATTAAAAAAGATTTTATATTTTTTTTATATAGTTATTTCAAGTTGAGTTTTTCTACTTATATCTCAGCACCGCATATAATTGAGTTGCGCTATTATATGATTTATTTTTCAGGTCGATACTCACATACATGCGGCTTCGTGTATGAATCAAAAGCATCTGCTTAGATTTATTAAAAAAACGTTGAAGAATCATGCTGATGAAGTGGTTACTTGTTCCAAAAACGATGAAACTATGACGCTCCGCGAAGTCTTTCAATCCATGAATTTGACTACCTACGATCTAAGCGTCGATATGTTGGACGTGCATGCAGTAAGTATTTTTCTGAAGATTTACAAGAGACATCGAGGAAGTTTCTAAAAAGTATTGCATTTTATTCTTTTTTCTTCGCAGGACAGAAATACGTTTCACAGATTTGACAAGTTCAACGCGAAGTACAATCCTATCGGCGAGAGCCGCTTGCGTGAGGTTTTCCTCAAAACCGACAACTATCTGAATGGCACATATTTTGCGCGGATAATCAAGGAGGTCGCAAGCGATCTTGAGGAGTCCAAGTATCAGAATGCAGAACTGCGTCTTTCGATCTATGGCAAGAGTCCAGAAGAATGGGATAAACTAGCTAAGTGGGCAATTCAGAGCGACGTCTATTCAGATAATGTGCGCTGGCTTATACAGATTCCTAGATTATAGTAAGTCTATCGTATGATATGCGCGGCACTTAGACTTGATAGATTTCTCATTGCATTTTATGCTATAGTGATATCTTTAAGCTGAATAAGCTTATGACGAACTTCCAAGAGATTATCAACAATATCTTCCTGCCACTTTTCGAAGTAACCAACGATCCCAATTCTCATCCGGAGCTGCATAAATTTCTCCAATACGTATGTTTTCATGTTATTTTTATTTCTAATTTCTAATTATTTCTAATTATTCGCTTTTATTATACTTTTCTAAATGTTTTACATGCTATGTAATCGTTATAGGTAATAGGCTTCGATTCTGTAGATGATGAAAGTAAGCCAGAAAATCCTCTTTTCGATAAGGATGTTTGTCCACCTGCAGAGTGGGACGATATAGAAAATCCGCCATACGGATATTACCAATATTACACTTACGCGAATATGACGGTTCTTAATCACTTTAGAGCGTACGTTGATTATCAAATTTTTTTATTTCATTTCGAGCAATTCTCTATTTATATATTTTGGATGAATATAATTCTGAATTCTTTTATAGAGAACAAGGCTTCAATACATTTGTCTTGAGACCTCATTGCGGTGAAGCAGGACCCATTCAACATCTTGTATGTGGCTATATGATGGCGGAGAACATTTCGCATGGTTTACTGCTCAGAAAAGTTCCTGTGCTTCAATATTTATATTACCTAGCGCAAATCGGCATCGCGATGTCGCCGCTCAGTAACAATTCGCTTTTTCTTAATTATCATCGTAATCCACTTCCAGAATACCTTGCTAGAGGATTATGTATAAGCTTGTCTACAGATGATCCTCTCCAGTTTCACTTTACTAAGGTAAAGGAGAAATTATTGTAGACAATCTAATAATGCATAGAGTAGAGAGATTTTTTTGTAATTTATAAAATTCGTTACTATACATACATAAATAATTATTGCTGTTTATTTAATATATCTCGTATAGTTAATGTATGATGTATTCATTATAGGAACCTCTGATGGAAGAATATAGTATTGCTGCGCAAGTGTGGAAACTCAGTTCGTGTGACATGTGCGAGCTAGCACGCAATTCCGTTCTTATGAGTGGTTTTCCACATAAGGTGAGTAATTATATCTGCTCTCCAATCTTTCGTGTATATAAAGAGTAACTAAGAGGTTTCGGATTTCTTTAAATTCTCTTATATTATTATAGTGATGGCACATTTCTCAATTTCATATACTTGCTTAACGCGTAGACGTGAAATTTCATGTGATTTAATTGTTTTATTTTGCAGAGTAAGCAGTACTGGTTGGGACCTAACTATACAAAAGAGGGAGTCGCTGGTAACGATATTACTCGAACCAACGTACCAGACATACGAGTGGCCTATCGATATGAAACCTTAGTTGACGAACTGTCCAATATCTTCAAGGTCGTGGAAAAACCTGAGTCACTTCCATTTTAATAATAATCGATTATTTGGATTTTATCAATCCGATGGAGATCGATTGAGGTGAAATGATATTCAAAGATTGACGAATTATGATTATTCATATGATTTATTCTTGTGATTCTGACTCTTTTATGCTAACTACAAAATATGTTTTGAAACATTACGAGAATTCGTAAGGAAATTATTTTTTTTTCTTATATAATTACTCTTTTTCTCTTCACACATCAAGAATATAAATCGAGGCTGAACAACATCGATCAAATTATATATTAGATGAAGTACAATACCAAATTATCTAAAATATGTATCACAGATTTTTCAACGTGAGAATGTGCTTAAAATCGATATCGCGTGACAAAAGTATGTATAATTCTACCTTGACTATAGATAGGTGAATGGCCAAATACGATTTCATGAGACCATTACATTTCTATGGAATCATTAAATTATGGAATCAGTTTCTAAATTGAATCCATAATTTATTATGGAAATCCGTATTTGTTGCTTAAACAAATTATGAACTTTATGTATGTATCGTTCATCTTTCATCTTGCACCTTTTTTAAAGACTTCAATCGCAAGAGTAAATCAATCAGAAATTATACATATACGTTGACCAATTTAATAATAACTATTAGAAGATATTTCTTCTAATTCATTGCAGAATTCGTATCAGTATACGTATTGTAACAAACTAGGCTAGAAACGAATATTACGTTTATTCACCTTGACGTTAAGCTCGTGATAAAATAAATCCGTTTTTCACATCTCGGCCGTGTACGGTGATAGCGATATATCTTTCTTGGATTTTAGTTTTATTTTCTTACATTTTTGTACATTTATATCTTAATCGTAAATAACGTTTGTTTCGGCGAGCATTCAGATAACTGGCTCGTATGCGGATAGTTAACTCGTGCCATTGTATATCCTTCTTTCTACAAATAGAGAGTGTAAATAGGAAATTATTTGATTAGATGTAACTAAGATATTTTACGAGCTTTACATGCGTGCCAAGGTATGATGCAACGATATAAATATATTTCTCGTTATTTTAACTTCGTGATTCTTTTTATCTTTTTTTGCATCTACCATTTTCCGAGAAAACTCTCTGAACAACGAGCCTAAAGGATTTAAATTAAGCGATATATACGATCATCTATAACACTTGAACACTGTGCCCTGTCGAATATCGAATTTAAATTAAATTGTTACTAGATAGAAAGATATATATTTATTGTAAAAAAAAATATATATATATATATATATATACTATAAAATGGAAATATATACTTGCATCGTTAAAACACAAAATTACGAAGTTTTTGATCACACCAACAATAGTCCAATTTATAGAGCATTAATAAACTGATCCATCCAATACATATATTTTTTTATCAAAAGAGAAAGAATGCATTTTCTTTTTATTCATTAATTGAATTATGAAAAATATTGAGGTAGACATTACATTTTGAAAATCTGCTATCATTTTACAAAAAACATATCTGTAAATTTATATACAATAATATGGAGCATTTTCGCTATCTATTCAAAACTATCACCACATTTATCAAAAAAATTTTTTTTATTTTATACATATTGAAATAACGCGACTACTATAAATACCTCGAATAATTCGTAGTCAATAGGAGATTATTTGCCTTATTCTTAAAATTAATGAATTATTCCACTTTTTTCTTGGGTAAGCTTTGTATAATCTTTGGTATTACTTCCGTAAAAATAATTGTGCCTACGAAGACTAGCAGCGTACCAATCCAATGATATATAGTAAATGGATTCTTGAAATAAACTATAGAGAATAATAATGACAGAAATTTTCGCAGCGTTATTACCAGAGTAACTGTGAGAGAGCTGCATTCCGTGGTTAATACGAATACAGAGCTGATGCACATGTATCTGAAAGTACAATTAAGGCGAATACTTTGAGTATGTGATATATTCGTCAGATATGTTGATATTATGCGTTGATATATACGCATGTATGTAATATAATATAGCTGTATTTAAAAAAGGATACTGCGTTAGAACATTTCCAATTAAATATACGATTAACGATGGCATATATACACCGATCACAGGCAACCTTAATGGTTCAGATGCGAGTGCGAAGTTCCAATGATCGTAAATATTAGGCGCTAGCGTTAGGAAGAACGGCAAGGGTAACAAGTGCTGTAAAAAAATTTCCATTATATCGTCAATTATCTTGACGTTGATTAATATTTAACGCAGGAAGAAATAAGACTTACTGTATAATACAAAGCTTCCCGCGCGTTTTTACCATACCGACTATGTAGTTCTTCTTGATAAATACCCATTCTAGCAGAAACGAATAAAGCGATCGTAAGTAATAATATGCCTAAAGCCCACCAGAAAAAGTCATCCCACGGTGTCGTAGCTACTTGCACATTTTTCTGCTGCAAGGATTTGATTTCCTTGCCACTAACAATTGTGCAGAGCGCTATTCCTGTGGTGATCATAAATACTGACAGGTACTTGCTAAATGTATATTTCTTATTTAAAATAATAATCCCCATAATCATGTTAGCTATAAGAGAACCCTGAAATAATACAATATACACTTACAATACAGGCTATTGTATCTCTCAGACAACATGTCCATAATACACATTTTTATAACGTCTTTAAGATATCTTTTAGACATACATGTTGTCTAGGTTGCTAATTAGAATACACACAGCATAATTTCTTCAAGAGACTGAGAATGTCTTTTGAACATTCAGAAAATATAGAGATATTTTTAAAGTTGATATTTATAATCTATTCTTATTTTAAAATTGCCTTAAGTAACGTTTTAAATATGTGATTATGACATCTAGACAATTTTAAATATAAAAACCGACTGTAATATCAGCCTATGATGTCTCTTGGAGGTCTATGCTATCTATATATATATGAGAATGAATTTACTTACAGCTCTAAATATCATGTGTAGCGGCATAGGAATATTAAAGTCAAATGCATAATTATTGCATACATTGGCGACAAAAAACATTGTGACCAGAATAAAGTAATCCTTTATGCCTATGTTTGGTTTGACAGTGCCGCACTTGGATGTGAATAGGAATCCCTCGATGGATATAAAAAGGAATTGTGAAAATGTAATGAGATTCCCACTGCCAGGATCATCTCTGAAATCAGAGTGATAAAAAAAAACTTGTCATTCAACGCATGATGTAAGAAAATCTTTCAATTCTCATTTGTTTTGTCATGACATTCACTTTACGTAACAGTACTATCTCCGGCTAAAGTATTATAGGCGGTAAGTGCTTTTTTTTAAGTTGTACCGAATTACAGATATTAAGTGAAAGAAGCGATAAGTTATCGTAAAAATTTTACTAGATAACATACAGTGCGCGGTTATGCAACACTTGGCCGGTTAGAATCATTGGTGTACTCACTTGACAAGCAGTTCCAGAAACACGACGTTGGTGCAACAACCGAGGAAGACGCAGAGCACCGCGACAGCCGCCCGCATCGTATTCGCTCTAAATCTATTTTTTCCTTTCTTGACTTCCTTCCTCGTTGATCGATCTCGCGGTCTAACCTATGAAGGTTATGAATCGCGTGTTGAATTCTCCAATGAGCGTCACGCAATTCATCGGCACACTAACCACTGCGGCCAGCGTTGGCGGTCGATCGCGAATTATCAGCGATGTAATAATGCAATGTATCGCGCAGTCGGATTATGCGCGCGATACCACGTGCATATGTATACAGTTATATATATATATATATACATCGAATGTCATGAACGTCACAATACCAGCTGTGCCTTAATATGTTAAATTGCGTTAGTTTTTGGAGCGCTCGATGGAGCATGCGTATTGCAACCAGGATTTGGTATATCTTTCAACAATCGTTGCTTATTCAATATATGTTTTTTCATTCAAGTGATATTCTCGTAAGTCTCTTTTTATTGAAAATACGTTTTTTTTTTTGCAATCTTGTTGAATTACGTCAGCAACGATGAGAAATTATATTAATTCACATCTCTCTAAAAAATTATATATATATATATGGATTTTTTCTTATTGCATTCTGGATTTTTTAATTTTTTTAGAGAGAGAGATTTGAATTAACAAATATAGTTATATTTTATATTATATTTTAGAATTGAAATAAAGTCGATTATATAAATTAATTAACGTTTAAACATTTTAAACGGTCATCTGTCATTATAAATATAACGATCGTGTATGTATTAATATAAGCGCACTTCAGCGCTTAAACGTAGTCCGTAATTAAAGCTATTATTTCATAAACTGGTGCTTAAAATAAAAATTTACAAATAACTTTTTTATTTAATTTTTTGAAAGCTCTCTTGTAATATTTTAAATTGTGAATTTTGGAACACCTTATATAGCATAGTTTTTCTAAAAAGTTTTTCTAAAAAGAATATTGTACAATTAATATCTCATACATGTGTGACTCATATTTTAATTTAATCATTTTTATATTTGTGTATATAAAATCTTTTATATTTGTGTATATTTTATATGCAGAATTATTAATTAAAGGAATAATATTTTATAAAATTATCATATATTCTGTAAAAATAGCGATATTGATATTAATAGCGGTATATTTATGACCTTGAAAAATTAATTTTTTTTGAAATATAATTTTTGTCTAAAAAATTTTCTTCTAAAATTTTAGGAAAGTTATTTTAGGAAAAAAATTTTAGGAAAGTTATATTTGAGTAGTTATATTTGAGATAAATTACAATGAGCAAAAAATGAACAAAAAACAAATTGTTATGTGATTTATGCTAAAATTATAAATATTATATAAATAATTGTAAGTCAAGACTAATATTTGTTCAAATTGTTTAAGTTGTTCTGCATAGAATGATAATGTTAATAATTTATACTTTGTCTAAGCTTATATTACAGATATTAAATTTAAATTATTACAAACACAATTGACTGATATCATTCACTCTATGCTTATCACATAAGGACACTAAAGAAAATTACTGACTTTGCAATTAAAGAAAATTTGATATGTTATTATATAACAAGATTGATCTTAGATAGATTATTTGTTCTTGAATATTATACATATATATATAGAGGTTGATAAATGTTTTATTGATTTTGTTAATAGAAGTACAGCAATACTATATGTCAAATGTTAAAACTTTTAAGAAATTTAGATTCGAAGGAAAAATTGTTATGTATTATTATTAAGGTCATTATTAATTATGTTTATTTTTGTGATTGTGGCTGTGTTATTCAAGATCATTGATTGAGCTCTTACAATATTTTGAGCAACGCTCCTATTAGTATTTTTTATCACATAAGGAATAGTATAATATATTCCTTATATGACAAAAAATATTAACAGAAACCGTCGCTCAAATTAATTTTATTTTTAATATATTCGATGTAAAAAAAATAGGGATGGAAAGTTAAAACTTTGTAAAAGTAATTAATTACCGTTACAAGTTATTGATTTTGAAAAGTAATTCGTTACAGTTACAATTACTGAAAAAAATAATTTTTATTTTTAAGTTATTTTCAAGGTTTTTTTTATTCGAATTTTCAGCAGAATGTCAAAAGTAAATGTAACATCGGTATCATTAGGGTTGCGTTCAAAAATCGTTACCCGACTGTCTCCGTATATCGTTTTGTTCTTATTGTTCACTTAAACAAAAGAATGATACATAGAATCACTTAGGCTGCATAACGCAGCCTAAGTCAATTAAAGAAAAAAACTTACATGTTTATATGTTATATACTTTTATTCAAAAAAATAAGAAATATAAATATGAAACAATAAACATGAATATAATTGTGAAATAGCTCACATATACAGTCAATGATAGGTAAAATATTCTTAAAATTTATCTAAATACAAATACATCTTAATTGCTAATATTTTGTAAAATATAATATTTAACAACGTATCGTTCTTACATTAGGACCTTTTCAATGTTAATATATAAACAAAACTATTATTACATGTTACATCTAAATATCCTTACTTTACATCATACGTTAAATCTTACACGCTTTAATTAAAAACTCTTAGGATTATTGTCAGAATTTATTTGCAATTTTCTAGAAAAATTCATACTTTCTAAGTATGTAGTGACAATAATTTATATATTATTTTTATATTTAAATATATTATAATTAAGTTATGATGAAAATAATATAAATTATTGCACTACATACTTAGAAAGTGCAAATGTTTCTAGAAAGTCGCAAATAAATTCTAGCAATAATCTTAAATATCAATAAAAATTATCATTAATTATTATTAAAATTAACAAAAATTAATTTTTAACATCAGTTTAAAAAAATTTTTTTAACATTAGTTTTTTTTTACATTAATTAAATTTCTTTCTTCTGATTGTAATCAAATGTTTCGAAGCATTTATAGCGCCAAATGAACATTACCGTACTGCATTGACAAATAAATTTGAAATATTATATATAAAGTAACTATAAAAATAATTATTAAATTATTAAATAGTTACTAGTTACTTAAAAGATATAACTAAGTTAAATTATAATTACAGATAGAAAAAAGTAACGAAGTTAAGTTACAGTAACTGAAAAAAAGTAACTGTAACTTCGTTAGTTATTTCTTATCCCTGAAAAAAAAATCATTTGGGCGTAGGAAGTTTTTATATTGATCCAACAAAGTATAATACATCATCACTAGTTTCCATAAACAGAAGTGGCATTCAATACTACGCTCGTGCAAATCGTTCTTTGAATCAATAAAAACGGTCGATGAGCGTCCCAGCATATCTACAGTCAGGCAATAATGATAAATCTAAGAAAAAAACAAAATTTGTAACTTTAATTATTTTTTAATTAAAGTCTTGTCTGGGAAGACAAGAATCTTTTTTAGTTATTATAACTTAATTTCGTTACTTTTTTTTCATCTGTAATTATAACTTAACTTAGTTATATCTTTTAGTAACTAGTAACTAATTTAATAATTACTTTTATAGTTACTTTATATATTTCAAACTTATCTGTCAAAAAATTTAGTGTGCGGCAGTGTCTACTTGGCGCTACAAATGCTTCGAAACATTTGTTTGATTACAGAAAAGAGAAATTTAATTAAGCACTAAGGAACTCTTTTCAGCATTGATTTTTTTCCGTAGTACGGAGAGAAAAGAAGAGAAGAATATTCGCAATGTTTTAACGCGGTGTAAGTTTAAGACGAAGTCCGTTTGCGTTGACTAACACCAATTCCGATATAAAACGCAATTCATCCTCTTTATCGAGAGCTTCCACATGGAAAGCTTTCAGCACAGATAAGATGGCTATTTTAACCACTAATGTGGCAAATTTCCAGCCGATGCAGTTGCGCGAGCCAGCGCTAAAGGGTATGAAAGCGTAAGGAGGTAATTTAGGACCATCGGGCAAGAATCGTTCCGGACGATAAATGTGCGGCTCTGGGAAGAAACGATCGTCACGGTGTAATAAATAAGAGTTGATGAGAACTGTTGAGCCTGGTGGAATTTGATTGCTCACTAAAAACAGGTAAAAGACATTTCGTGTAAATAAAAATTTTTTGTGTGCATTATACAATTGTTGATTGGACAATAACTATTTATCGCATTTTAAAGTTTTCTAACAATTACTTGATAAAATGCTTGGTACAACACTCTATTAATATTGATCAATGTGATGATCAATAATTGTAATAATTTTGATATTGATTAATATTGATTAATATAAAATGGTGTAATTGATATTTAAAATATTTTGGAAATTTTCAAATCTGTATCTGTCTAATTTTTTTAAATATCTCAGTAAGATCGTTCTTTACATACGTTGTACATACAATTTTCCACGTAATTTTTTATGCAATCTATTCGACAAATAATAGCGGCATTGACAAGTATTATTTATATTTATTTTCAAACAGTCCAACACTTCGACAATCATGCATTAATATGTGTTATTATATTTAAAAAATAATTTTAAAAATATTTGGACCAATTTACATTCTGCAACTTTTTCATCTGAAATATTTTTCTATAAAATTTATATTTTCCAAGTTATTCAGGGGTACCGACCTTTTTTCCTAATCCGATATAATTATTTTGATAGTCTAAAATTTCCAGATTTGTATTTAATTAGGATTCTCGTATAGAGAGTACTTTGGAAGCGGCAAAGTGGACAGCGCACTAGTCTGCAATGTTAGAAATCCGGCGGTATCAAAACAAAAAAATATTTTCATTATACTCGTATCCCCTCTCGGGAGACAATGACAAACCATCGAGAGTATCTTTGCGAAAAGAACTTCTCTAACAGACATCATTGTTCGAAATCGATGTTTAAACTGTGTAGATCCCATATGAACTGTGTATAACTAGCGTGCGCACCACAGGCATATGAGAGAAGTTCACGCTCGAACACGAATAGAGAGAGATTAGGTATTAGATTACTTACTTATTTCAATTGGTTTGTAAATTTGTCTTGCTATAAGTGGAGTCACAGGGTATAATCTCCATTGTTCCTTGATGCAAGCTTCCAACCATGTTAATTTGTGTATATTCTCCAATGTAATTTCATCCGTGTCCATCATCATATCATTGTATTCCTCTAAAATTTTTTGCTAAAAACAAGAAAGCACTACATTAAATTAATGTTAAAAAATATAGAAAAAGATGACACTTTCAATTAGATCTTCTGTATCTTCTTAATTAATTTTATAATTTAAGAAATACATCTAATGCAGACGAAATGTAAAAATACAAGTTCTTTAAGGTTGTTAAAAATGATATATATATAAAACAAAATAATATTATTTATTAGATTTCATCGTGTATTAGAATTAAGCATAGCAGTGATAATACAATACAGAAAGGAATCATACCTGGTATTCGGGGTTTCGTCCTAGCGCGTAAAGTGTCCATGATATGCTGGTGGCCAGCGTATCATGTCCAGCGTACATAAAAGTATTTACTTCTTCATAAATGTCTTCATCCGAAAGGATAGTGCCATTTTGTGATATTTGTAATAATAAATCTAGTAGGGCCTGTCTCTTTTTCTTTGAATTGTTGAAGTTGGCATCGCTTTTCCATTCGGCTTTTCTTTTTACAATTACCTGAAGATTAGATTGTTCTAAATATTATCGCGTATTATTTGCAATGACTAAATATTGCAAGTGGAATATGAGAGTGGAGTGGAATATGAGAGTGGAGAAGTATTATAAGTAAGTTTTCTTATTATTCTGATCTAACTTTCAAACATATGTTTGAAAAAGTCCAAAATTGAATTTATTATTGAATTTATTAGAAGGAAGTTAAAATATAATGATTTTCTTTATATAATATATGAGTATAATAAAATGAGAGCAACTGCACTGAAGAAAAGAGATATTTCTCTATTTTTCCATTCACGAACATGTGAGTCTAAATTTGAAACGAAAACTGACCTGAAATTTTAGTGATTAATTTAACACAAAATAGATAGTAATGAAATAGTTAATCTCTGTTATTTTTTGCAATAATGTTATTCGAAATCTCTCAAAAAACTGGGACAGCTATTGAAGATAGCCTGGCTTAGAAGATTTTAACTATCTGTGTTTAGAATGATCATTACCTTGCTGACAAATTCCTGTATAATTTGAATTGAATGATCGTGCTCTTTGCCTGACTTAGTTAACTTGAAAATTGAATCAAATGATAACCATACATTTGTGAAACGCATTTGCACAATAGATGCAACCCTAAAAGTTAGAAATAAATATTTTATTATATTTTTTAAAAATAAGATTCAAAATGTGTATATTGTATAAAATTGCATAAGAAAACCTGAATACAAAAACATAAAAAAAAAATCATTAACTTACTTATCTACAGCCTCGACGTAGTCAACTTTCAACTTTGTCAAGTTCTTTTGCGAGTTAAGTTTGTAACCCATCGCAGTATCTGCAATAAAATTGATAAAATTAAATTAAACTGTTAAAAATAATTAGTTATTATTATTAATTAAATTATTAAAATTAAATTTAAATAAAAAAATTTTTGTAATCTGTATGGAATATTCTAATATACAATATATACAATAAATACTGATAAATTTTGCATTAATTCCATTTATTTAATCAATGTACATAATATATGGATAAATAATTCAAAGCCGGAATTAAGATATAACGATGAGGAAGTCAGTTCATATAAAAAATTTTAAAGAGTGCAAAAATATGCATAAAATGATAGTTGATGGCAAAAATGGCAAAAATGAATATTTATATATTTTAATTTATTTGCTGCTAACAGGCGCGTTCGCTGTTGAGAGCTCGCTGTGCATAAGAAAATAAAATGTATATGTAAGGATAATAAAAATTTTCATAAAATAATTGTCAATTTTGCGATTATCAAAGCATAAAAAGTGTAATTTTAAATGAAGAAATCGATTTTCTAAGAATTTTTAGAAGAATTAATATTATTTATATATGTGTATAATATTATTTATATATATGCTATACACTTTTGAGTTTACTGTAATATATAATTTGGTAGTTGTTTTGTTCGTTTATAATATACACGCGCGTAATTTATATGTAAAGTACATATGTGTATGTGATTATATATATGTTCTTATTAAATTAATATTAATATATGTCACTTATTTTATTATTATTTTACATGCCGCACAAAACAATTTTTTGTTACTAAGAGATGCATTTTTTCTTTTGCCTCTGCATTGAAACATCTAATCCTGACTCTGAAATAATTACACAAGGACAAACTTCAGGTATTATAACATCAATGTTTTAATGATACTAAAATTCATCATTTGCGATCGTGTTCAAAATAATAATATGCAATATATCACATAAACATTAATGACAGTTAATAATATATGTCATTGACATGATAATTGATGTTATTCACATCGTGAACGGTGTAATGTAGATAACACACATATGAAATGTATTTATTCTATAATATATATATTTTAATAACGCTCTATCGATCATCATCGATATCATGGTGGAAGAAACTACCATGGTCGATACATTTGCGATCAATGAGTAAACGATCGAAACGATCGAACGAGGAATAATCGATCGCTTATCCCTTTTCTCACAGGAATTTTCATAATATTCATCAATACATTTCTTACAAAAAAATCTACTACCAATAGTAATCTAATATTAAGTCTACTGACCAATATCAACAAGACAGTACTTAAATATTTATTTTAAGCATTGAAGAATTTCTTCGGTATTTTTAGTATTCCAAATAAATAATTAATTACTACCTTTCAATAATAGATTGGCTAATATTAAATTGATAAAATTAGATTTCTGTAAGGAATATTATAAAGTTTAATTGACCAATAATTTATATTAGATATATGTCGTAAAATGATTAAATTTATTTAGATAAAAATATCCGCGTTGCTGTACAAGATAACAGAGCGAATAAAATGACTGGTTTAACTTCTCATGCAACAAAGCCTGAGATTTCTGAAAAGATTTTGAAAAGTAAAACACTATCGATGTCTCATATAATCGAGCTTGCGTATCCAAAGTGATTCATGATTCCAACACTGAAATATTTCCTATTAATTCCGTCTCACCAAGCGCGCTTAAAGCAATAAGTTAGTGATTTAAAATATTTAGATTATCACTATTATAATTTCTATTTGAATTTAATAAATCTTTGCAAAAATAATTTGTTAAAGATTCTGCAAAAAAAATTTATAAAATTAAAAATTCAGGTTGGAAAATAAATACATTTCGTGTGAAATACGAACGATTGTTAAAGTTTATTAACCTCACTAACAAATTATAAAATATTATTATGTGAAAAATTTATTGCAAACCGCAGCTACGCAGGATAATTGAATTATCGCAACCGCGAAAGGATCGATTTAATTAATATTTCAAGTTATCGAGACATAAGACACAGATACATCGATTATGCAATCTGAGAATCTGTGGTCGAATGGTTTGTCGAAGTTGAAGCAAATGGATCATTTTGATGTCAAGGAGAAATTATTTAATTCACCGAAAAAAGATAAATTGGATATGACGAAGTTACTGCACGAATCTTTACAGTATAATAACATGGAAAAAACAGTTTTGTTGAAGTATTTAAAAATTTAGTTAGATATAGAAAGAAAAAATATAGAAGATTTTCAGATTTGTATCTAGCTAAATTTTTAGAATACTTCAGCAAATCATTCTTCCTGTTTTGAAAGTTTTGCTGATAACGTAATATTGATAATGTAATGTTCGTTTGTTATTATAAGACAATTATGAACATATGAAGTGTTAGTGATGATATTAATAGCATGAAAGAGACGCAAAAGATGTGTGTCTGCAATTATCTACTAACAAATGAATGAATAAATTGTAGTGTTCGAGTATTTTAATCGGAGCAGCTGAAGGCCATCATTTAGCGCATCGTTTGTATCGAACTCCTTCGTTCGCATTAATATTTATATCACATATTTTTTTCTCAATTATATCATTGTTTTTCAAACATCATTCACGCAATAAGAATGCCCCAGATGAATTTGTGCCGAATAAAAACAAATCTCGTTTCTATCAATTATTCGAAGGAGGATAAATATGTCCTTTCAAGATCTCACAGAAATCTCCTTGAACCTTCAAAAATTTAATTGCTGGATTATTGTTAATAACTAATGAGGCAATTCGTTTCAGCTTGATGTGCTCGATTATGACGAAAAAGATTAAAAAGATAATAAATCAAAAGTGCCGGAGAAAATGGTAGTCACTATGTTATCTTAGTAATACGGACAGAAGCGTCGTTGTTGTCGGGATGGACTGAAAGAAGAGATCTCAATTTAGCATCGCTCGTGAATCGCGCGAATCCCAACATTGCAAATTCTCAAAGATAACGAAAGAAGTTCGTATAATTAACGATATTGGAATTTAAATTTAATGTATCCTGATACATATTTTCAATAGAATTTTTTATGTGTTCTGTTTAATTGATGTTATATTGAAAAATGAGTACACAAACAGTTTCTTTTAACACAATTATATCATAATCGAATATTTTAATAAAGTTCTAATAATGCCGAAAACGTCATGACTTATTAGAAAATAATTGTTTCGTAATAAAATAATTGTATTCCTAATAAATCGGTTAACATTTTTATATAATTTTTTCCATATTATTTTTCCATATTATTTTTATATAATTAGTTCCAAAATTATTTATAGGATAGGATTATCATGCTAGAGATGGTTAATATATGGCGCAATCTATCATAGAAGAGGGGTTAGAGGATTCAACCTCTTTCAAATTTTTTTATTCTTAATAAACAATTTTTTATTCTTATAAACAATATAATTTTTTATTTTTTAGTATTATATGTGTTATATGTAAATTTTATTATTATATAAAATTTTTTTTTATATTACGATTATGTAACTTCTGGAATTTCCGTTAGGCAAATCTTTGACTAGTATATGTATAAAAAATTATTACAATTGTTTTTAAACCGAAAAATTGAATATGAGCTGAGATATTAATGAGTATTCCACAACTACATATTTATAATAATTGTATTAGTTTATACTTTCTTTAAGAAAAAAAATAGAAGTCATAATTAGAAAACCTAATATTTTTCTTTTAAAATCAGAAATGAGAAGGAGACACTCTAAGCTTTGAAATATTCAAAAAAAAAAAATAAATATTAATGCAAAAAATTACTGTTTATATGATAACAAAATTGATAAAAAAATTCTCCGAAAAAAATCCTGAATATGTCCATGATATCACCATCGTTATTAAATTACATTTAACGAAGCCATCTCTTTGATAAAGAATAGATACTATAAAAGGAAAATATCTTCTGTGGAGTTGCTACATTTCTATATCTATAAACTTAATGAAATCCGCGTCTATTGAACTCACCACATATAATATCAAGAGCGACGCGTTTCGCAAACGGAACAATGTTAAACCATTTGTCTACTTCTTTTTCAAGGCAGGAAATTAGAACATTCGTCTCTTCTTTTATAGTTTTTAAATACGTCTCCAGGAGGCCGCTATGGAAGGTGGGCGTCAGCAGCTTCCTGCGAACGTGCCATTTCTCACCTGAAAAAAAGATCACAATTTTTATTGCGGCTGTAAATTTATTTATTGTATCCGCGCTAGTATTGAAAATGAAGAATTCTCACAGTGTCTCTAGGAGCATCGTGAAATAAATGTAGATTTTTTGCTCCCGATTTTTTATGTTTTTCTCTATAAAAAAGATAATCGAAATTATCGAATGTCAAAATAACTAATCATACAAGTATTCAACAAATGCAAGTACATATACTTTTGCAATTATACATATATTCTTTATTGAAGATATATAAATCGAAAAAGAAAAAGTGTCTCACCAGTGTCCTGAGTTCCTTTACTATAAGAAAAATCCGCGTAAAAATTACGATTCTCTTTTCTCTAAATAATCTAAAATTTTAGATCGTTCGCTGTTTGGAAAATACGCAAGAATTAAAGAAATAACATTGGTTTAATGTAGTTCAAACCATATTTTGTATTGATATCCAAAATTTAAAAAAAATGAGAAATTGACACGTTGGTGCTATAAAGTGCAAAAATCAAGATGAAAAATGTTATTTATATTAAATCAACGGTCATGTTAACAGTGTTAATATCATAATAAATACAAATGCGATAAACAGAAGTTCGGGAGGTATCTCGAAATATTACTTTATCACATTCGCGATGTATCATGACCTCCTTTGCTACTAAAAATAACATCCATTCAAAAAGAATGAACGTTTTAATCCTGAGATAATATTGAAATTAATGCCGTACAGTATACTAATCAAATAATACATCTGTTCTGCGGAAATTTGAAATGATGTATAATTATTTTAGTTATTGCTCAAAGTCCGAAGTTTTTTACGTATAATTTCTGTTACATACTCGCGTAATTGATAACTTTTTGCGTGTAAATAATAAAAATAGAATAAAGGAAATATTCCTGAGAATAAAATAATTATAAAAGAGATGATATTCGCAAATTAATCTAATCACAATTTCACAAAAATACTTTATTCTATTTTTGTGAAATTGTATGACAAGGTCAGACAGTCTGAATGATTAGATTAATTTTATACAATTTCACAAAAATAGAATAAAGGAAATATTACTAATCGTTATCTTACTTAAGGTAAGATAACGATCAGAAATATTTTCTTTATTCTATTTTTGTGAAATTGTATGATAAGATCAGACAGTCTGAATGATTAGATTAATTTGCCAATATCATCTCTTTTATAATTATTTTATTCTCGAGGCAACGTAATATCATTAAATCAAATTTAATTGATTTTGCAAGCAAATGATTTTTATATTTCTTGTTGTATTTTATTGTTGTCAATGCTCCTACATTGAAAAGTGTAATAACTTAGATAGCGGAGGCCAAGGTTGAAACACGGGTAGATTGTAATAGAGTTTGTAAAAAAAAAAAAAAAACAAGATAATGTAAGAATTGAACGAGACGACTGTCGGCCTAACGCAATTGCAATTGTGCTATGACAATCATTGCTCTGGGAGCTTTCTCAGAAGAGACACAGATGACACAGTTCGATCTTTTAAGAAACTCTCTAATAAGAGTCGCGATACGAACCGATTTAAGCCGATTTTTAAATAATCATAAAAAGTGATAAAAGGCAAGTAAGTAAAAATAGATTACGCATGAGTAAAAGTACTTCACGTACCTTTTATCACTTTTACATTATTTACTAACTATCAGAGGATAGTTTTGTCCATTTTTACAATTGTTTTAAAGCGATCTCATCATTTCATTTTATTTTAAAGGCAATTTTCCAAATTGCCTTTATTTATAAATGGCACGTAATAAAATTAACATTTTTCTCATTTCTTCATTTCTTACTTCTGATGTGACGATTTAATACGGCTGTGATGACTATTCAGGAGATTTATAAAAGTAGATTTATAAAAAAGCAAAAAATTAAACTGTATCTGTTAGATACAAAGAAAACCAATTGGTTTTCCATGAAGATAAAAAAGAAACTAGTCCAATATTGCATAACATATATGTGTATTTATTTTAATTTACTATCATCTGAAGTATGAAAACTGTCTTACGATATCATATTATTTGATTTTGAAATTCTTTTATCACAGAAATCAAGAGGCCGACGCTAATTAGTTAATAATAATGGCGCTAATAAAGTTTATCTAAACTTAAATCGGACAGAAATTCGATTCAATATTACAACATTGTTGCGGTATTGTGCTTATAGATAAAATTTATTATCAGTTACGAGAGACACAGTTCTCCAAATACTACACGTGTGTTCATTGGACATTGAGCACATGCCAATGATTTCTAAAAAAAATTGTATTTCCACATTTTTTATTTAAAGGTAAAGTAAATAAAATATACAAATGTAATATTCTTTCGATCTTAAATCTTCAAGTATTAAATCACTTTTTTCGATGGCAATAATTAATTTTTGCTGCGTAATCTTTGATGAAAATAAAAATCGGAACATAAATCAAGTGTAAGAGAAAAGTAACAAAAATGTAAAAAAAAATGTAACAAAATAAACGATTTTTCAAAGGGATCAAAATTGAGACTTCGGTGTTTACGCTTTTTTTATATTTTATTATTGAAATTTTTGTCTTCTATAAGCTTCATTTACTTGTGTTACTCTCTTCGACTTACGCTTCAATTTTACATTTTCGCCAGAGACGCGACTTTAATTTGTGATTCACTTACCAGAACTGGTTACCAGTCCCGTACCTAACCAAGGCTTCAAGTATTGGTACTCTAGACTTTTATCAATATGTACGCTGCTGCTGAGTAGAGGTTGCACTGATTCTACTCGATAAAGAAAGATGAAAGGCCGCATGCCAACCCAGACCAGATAAATATCACCAAACTTGTTAGCCCATTTTATTAACTTCTGAAAGAATCCTGAAATAGACAAATCCAACAAATAATAGACAAATACGTAAAATTATCCTAATCTGGAGACACAGTAGTGTCTTAGCGCTAAGCAAGCGCAGCGTCATAGCACGAGATCGTGTTCCTTTACGTGACGAGTTGCGACAGATTGAATTTATCTCAATAACTAAATTGAGTTCAGTTTTATATACATATTATATATTCAAAGCAGTTTTGAATAATTGCTAAAAGCGGAAACCAAAAATTCAAATAATAAGATTTTTTTATACTTATAGATTTTCTCTATTTATATCCAATAAATGCTGTCACATAATTGACAATTACACAAAATGACAGTATTTTGGCGATTTACGTATATATAAAAAGCTCAAAGCCGAGCTCAACTTTAGTTGAAGGTTGAAAATAGCAATATTTAGTCATTATAATTTCAATAATTATTATCTTTTCCAAATTTTATTTTTATCAATGCACATTAATGTTCTCGAAGATCAAAATAAAAAATTGCGGACAAAAATCTATTAATATTTTTATTTATTTTTATTTACTTTTATTTTTATTTACTTTTTTGTCCTTGTCTATTGTTCGCAGTCAGTTAATTTAAAATTTCTATAATAAGAGTTAAGACAAATTGCTTTCATATACAATTAAATTAACGTATGTATATAGCCAATGCACATTGATATATGTATATACCAATAGTGTATTGGTTAATAATGTAATATATATATTATTTGTTGTTATACAATCAATCAAAAGTTATTTCTCACTTTCTTAACTTATTACAAGAGATCCGTCGATTTATGCGATTTAATTTTTGACGGAATCATGTCAAACTGACGAGATTAATCTGTTATAATACTGCCCTACAAAATTCTACTCGTCATGTTCGGACAGCTTTGTGTTAGCATCGTAACAGAGTCTTTATGTAATTCGCCGATGTACTTTAAAGATCATGAGGATGACTCTTCATGCTCAATAATATTCTTATACAACTTTAGAATTGATTCATTGAGATTTTCTCTACACCGATTATTGCGTAAAAATATTATAAAATTAATTAATAATTATTATTATTCTAAATTAATAATATAATATATATATTATATATTTATATATGTATATATATGTGTGTACAATATAATAAATAATTTTATTTTTAAACTGGCTTGCGTGATTTCTGAATAAAATTGGTATCACAGTAAGGAATAAAAAAAAAATAGACAAAATATCAAGAAGATTAAAATGATTAAAAACGACTTCATTTTTTTACATCGAAAAATTATCTTTTTTTAACACATTAATATATTTTACAACATAATATATTTTCAAGAGGACACGCTTGTGGAGAAAACTTTTCATAGATAAATTTCAAAATTCTTCTTTATCAGAGTAAGTATTTAATACTCATCGAATGCACATGTCGCTTGTTATTGCATTTATGACGATTTCCACGAGGATCATCTTCAATCATTCTTGCGGTCACCGACCTGCGATGTCGTGCAGAAATAGACCTTTTACGACTTCATGTCTGACCAATCATCGCGCCATTATCGCAACTCTAGATTTGCTCTTATTGATATAAATCGCGACTTTTGCGAGAATAAGAAGTATTAAGAACGAAGACGAAAAAACGAAAAAGGAAACTAATATGATTATAATGCAAGAATATATTGCGATATGAGAAGAGAAAAAACTGGATAAGAGAAAAAAAAAATAAAGAGAGAAAGAAATATCAATTTAGAACAATTCTGATAAAAAATAAACAACAAAATAAATCTAGAACAGGATATTTGATAAATACAGCATATGTGACTGCACAAAAAGAAAATGTTGAACTCGAAATAATATACTAGCTTCAGCTTATCGCTATCTGCAGGATAGTACGTATAATTAAAAAACAAACTTTGGAGTGTTTTAATTACATCTCATTAAATACTAAAAAGACTGCATTATAAGATTTTCTTCGGTTGATAAACTGAAGACCGTTCTATTAGTTTTCTAGGAGAATTGTAGAAAGATGCAATTGTCATTGATGTCATGCATTCTCGAAGCGTCTTAAATCTTATATTATATGAAAGCTGAAATAAATTTGTAAATAAAACATATCATTCCAGAGTTCATTTTTAATATGCGTTACTAATGAGTTGATAAACACAAAACTTTTTTATTACTCCGTAGTAAATAAAGTAGTATTTTATAAATAAAATATCTTTTTATAAATAAAAATAAAAAAACTAATAAAGAAAGAGATAGAAGCAGACAAAGGATATGGTCAACGCAAAGGGGATGCTACAAATGCTTTGAAGCAATTTTTGATTGATCAATTTGTAAAATTCTTTTTTCTAATTGATCAACCAAATGCTTCAAAGCATTTGTAGTGATACTTTGATCGCAGCGAAAGAGAGGGAAAAAGAGAACAGAAAAAAAAGAGGACAGATAGAGAATCAAGAACGGGACGATGGAGGAAGAGAGAAATCGCACTCCACGTGCAACGAGTTGACGGCCGACAGGCTGACCGGACGTTGACCGATTGAAAATGGACAGTGTGTACCGCACGTGGACGACGAGTGCAAAAAAACAAAAGAGACAGAAGTAGAGAAAGGAAGAAGAAGTTAGAGAAAAAGACAGATAAAGAGAGAGAAAAACATTGCTCTGGGAAAGAGCGGAAGATGCTATCGAAGACCTTGACGTGCGAGACGCCAAGCGTCCTTCAGGAGTGGAAGACTCTTCGATGACCTATTTTAGCTTCCTCTTCCCCCTCCCCCCTCCGCCCCAGCTCATCATTCCCTTCCCATTGTCATCGTAAAGATACGTCGCGAAATTGAACAAAGAATAAGTATATAATATAATATGCGAGATACATTGTACATATTCCACATGTGCTAAATAAATAATCACATTACACATAAGATTTTTTGAACGAAAAATGAATGTCAATTTATAATTTATACTTTAAATGAGTTTCGTTTACTAATGCATTTAAGAGTTTTCTTATCTTTTTCTTTAAAGTTGCTCCATCTAATTATTATTATAATTATTGTTGTATGTTCCACATGCATTTTCATAATAAGAACTGCACACGTTGAAATTTAAATCAAGATAAATGAAATAATTGAAATTTAAATCAACAAGTTTAACATTCGGAAGTAATTATTTTTTTTCGTTGTTATTTGATAAAGTTGCCTGGTTAATTTTTTCAGCTGTTATTCAAGAATTTTAATTTCAATTTATTGCTTCCTGGAAGCGATGAGCAAAAAATAAAATCAGAAAAAAAAACTTCGAAAGAAATCTCGTAGATACTTATGTTAAAGCAAATAAGTTAATTAACATATGTGCTATATAATCTTGTTTTGCGTGATGAAAAAATAATGATTCATTCGATGATAGTTTTTTTAACAGGATACATCTCCGCGTGAAATGTTGCTACCGCACGTTATTCGCGCTTGTGTCTTTTGAGTCAATAATGCTTGTAATGCTTTGATTATTGCGATTTATTTATCATAGCGGCACACGAAATGAAAGAGAGAGAGAGAGAGAGAGAGAGAGAGGCGTTCAGATTCTATTCTCCTCCTCTCGCAGACGAGGACGTCTGGCCGAAGTCTGGCACGAAATTATTTATCCCCGACAGGCCGAATAGTCTGAATCTCGCGCCGGGCGTTTTATCTCTTCCGTTTCTTTTCTTTTTAAGCGAAACCCTACTGCCGATGCTTTCTCTTTTTATCCTCTCTCCTTTTCTCGCAAAACGAGAAGGATACGTAACACCATACAAAATCGTATGCAATTACGCGCCGTTATTCAAACTGCTTGAGCGACCTCGACCTGCTTTTTCTTCTTCTCCTCTTTCTTCTTCGCCTTCATTTCTTTATGCCAGGCGGCTATCATTGGTGGACCGAGATAGCTCACCAAGCACATTTCTCTCTTTTCTTCGTTTTTCATCATGCGCGCATGTCTTTACGTGAAAGTTTTATTTCGTCTTACATTGCAGTAATCAATTTAATTGTTTTGCCGTTTTTATCAATATAGTTTAATTTTAATCTTGGTTCACAACTAACTTCATTTTTTTTCTAAGTCTATGAATTAGGAAAAGATAAAGAGTAAGTTGAACCGAATTAATCTACA
>NW_017259576.1:434424-460063 GCF_001594045.1 Atta colombica | reverse complement strand
CACGGTTTTTAATCTTTTAATCTAAAAAACATATCTATATCTAATTATAAAATAAAAATATTGTCGTTTTACATATGATTAAAATGTTATGTAATTATTCAAAACTTTTTTACGCCAAGTATATATTATAGTTATATTATATTTCGTGTGTAGTTACTTCATTTTTGCACTGTATCGTAAATTAGAAGGAAAAAAGAAAAATATGTGCATATATAGAATGAGTTGTTTAACTTTTTGCGATGTAAAATGTATCTCTTTCTCGTGAATGCAAAAATTGTTACATTTTCTTTACATGGTATAAAATGGATCATAAATAATATAAATATAAATATGTATGTAATAATATATACATACAGTATATTTCAGCGAAGTTACAATACTATTATGAAATTAGCGCCATTTGTGATAAAAATTTACTTTCATGTTTCGCAAAATGCTGCTTTATTCTTGCAAAAGTACTTTTTAAGTACTCGTGAATGAATGAATATGATTTAGAATATCTGGATCAGATCGTTCAAGTATTTTCTGATCACAGCGCTAATCGTGCAGCGACTGGTACGTGTCTGTTCTCAATATCTTTCGTTGCATTGCATTCTCTGGTTGCAAAATTACCCATGCAAATTTTGTAAGCAAAGTCGTCGAGTTAAACGGAACGGGTCTGCGCCGCGAATTGACAAAGCAGCAATATAGATATAACGCGACTTGTTGTGAATTTCGCGTCACTTCATCGATCCCCGAGAGTTAAATTCGTAGAACTGTCTTTGAGAGAATTCAGAATGTCCGAGAATTAGTAATGCAACATTGATAATTGCATTACATCATAACATACGATGGAGTTTAATGATTACAGACTATGCTTGAGAATTAATCACAATGTGAGTTATGATAATATTTTTATGTTTAAAGATGAAAGTTATCTTCATTTTTAAGTGAGATAATTTAATCGAGAGATAATTCTTAGTGATTTATATTTAAATAATAAATGTGGAATGTAAGTAAATGTGAAATCTAAGTATATTCTCGATATAATGCTAACTTGTATTTTCTATATTTTAGAAGAAAAGAAATGAATGAATGTTACAGCGCAACTTGTTCTTATGTACTTATTCTTACGTAATATTTATGCTGCGAGAAGCAAATTTTCAAAGATCATCGTTAAGAAGAGACAGAGAATTTGTAAAGGTCAAAATATTGATATTTTAATTTTTGCAATTATTATAGTGTGACTTCATTTTAAGAAATAGAATGCCGTTGATTTATTAAAAAATTTATAAAATTATGGAAATGAAAAATCCAATAGTGCTAAAACTTGTATTCGATGTGGCGTGAAAATCCGTTTTGTAGCACGCTGACAAACAGCATAAGAAATCTGCGCGAAATGATTATTGTAGATCTTTCTTTAGAAAAGTCTATATATAATATGTGTTATAAGAAGTCTTTTTTTAGAAAAACTTTATAACAGAGAGTGTATTTAAATAATAATATTGTTAGCCGTAGCAAGTTTGACCACTCCGAGAGTGATAAATGGCATCATAAGTTTCATCTTGGGTTACTTATAGATTGTCTTGATCTGACCTGAGTTGACCTATATTCGAAAATACATTTCGGAACAAACTTAAATTCCTAACAAATTGTATTTAATCGCTCTCATACCCGTTTCTACCAATGTAGATTAACTTTAATCTCATCTCAACTTACTCTTCATTTTTCTAATTCTTAAAATTAAAAAAAAAATGAGGAATTAGTTGAATCGAGATTAAAATTAAACTACATTGATAAAAAAAAACGGGCATCAAAGCAATCAAATTCATTACGGTTGAAAACGCTACAATTGTTCAATATTTCAGGAACGTATTCATATCAAACATTAGAAAAGTTTATATAAACTTGGATCTAGAAACATTTAGTTTTTGAGGTTGGACGAATTTTATTATTTAACAATAGTATAAAATAAAGGTATAAAACAATTAATGAAACAAGTATATTAAACAAGACACAATTTAATGGAAACAAACAAAAATAAAAATACATAAGACAGAGTATTTTCTTAAAAAATTTTTATTAGTATTTATAAATGGTCATTTTTCTATAAAACATGTTGGTCACAGAAAACTTCCGTTGCATGATAAACTGCTCGATTTGTTATGCTTGAACTTCGAACCCAATTGATTTTTACATTTGAGAGCATTTCAAGTTCATGAAGAGAGTGCATTTTAAGAGATTTTAAGAGAGTGTATCGTAAATGGACGTGTAAGCAAATATTTATGTAAAATTCCAGGAATATTATGACAAAATATGAAACGCAGATTCAGAGAATGCATCCAGACCGGAGAAGAGCATTTTAAATAATTTTTGGAAATGTTTCTGTCTGTGTGTACTTTATATTTAATTATTTCTTTTAAACTTTGTCTTGTTTAATTCTATACTTGTTTCATTAAGTGTTTGTTAAACAATAAAATTTCCTCTAAGGAAAACTAAATCAGAAGATGGCAAATTGCTTTCTTCAAAGTCTCGGAATCGCGAGACAAAACGAGAAACATTTGAAATTTTCGGGCTATCTTCTATTCGGGCTTCTAATGACAGAAAAATTCTTATATTTTTAATAAGTTGTATTACAAATTAATTTTCTACATCTCAAATATAATAATGAATAACATCTTATAAATATATATAAATAGCTAAAAAAAATTATTTTATTTCTTTCCCTAAAATAAATTCAGATTTCAATTTGAACATATAAACCTTTTTCCTCGAAGCGAATATAATATATAAATATAATATATATCACTCCTAACTGTTCTTTTCTTTTTCAATATTTTTTTAACAATAGAAAATTGATGCTACTTACTGAAGTAAATCTGCTTTTTTTGTCCTTTTGACTTTATTTAAGATATTTTCACGCTGATTTATATGACAAAGGAATCTTTTACATATGAAAAATGCAAACGTCGTCTCATGTCAATAAAGCTTCATTGCTTTTCAAATGTGTTACGCGTCATAAGACAGAAAATCGCACTGCTCTATTAATACTTAGGTCAAATGCTTTGATGTGTAATATTTGTAATATTAAGTAATAAATTAAAAGAGAGTTTTAATTTAATCTTATCTTTCTAAAAGAAAATATTTATATTTTCTGCAAATTATTACTTTATAAAATGTATGAATAAAAATATAATTTGTCGCAAAACAAATTTTTTTAGGTATTTTACTTAAGGTATTTTACTTAAGGTATTTCTCCGAAAAATTTAGTTTCCTACAGATTTTTTTGAAATTTGGATATTATGTTTAAAATAATTTTATCTATATATAGTTAAAATTTCAAAGATCCTAGCAGTACCGAAATGGAGATATTCACCTTTAAAGTTTCAGCTTTTAACACGTGAACTCCTTGCCGAAGTAACGTTTAATATTTTGCAGCGAAAATCTACAGATAAAAAAAAATATGTAATGTAGAAATATTATAGGACCCTTATAAAAAAAGATTAGGAGGCCTAGCGGTACCGTTTCTGAATTAGAGTAGTTTAAACTAGTAATTTGATGGAATTCTCCTTCTCGCACGTCAAGTAGCGAGACAAGGACATGCTGTTATTACATTAAATTTCACTGTCTTCAATGCGGACTAGTGTTTGTGTATACAAATACGACATTTATGCTCGCCTCAAAAGTTTCTCTCTTTAGAGAGCACACGCGGAGAGGCATATTCGTAGGTTGTACGCGATTAATTTTCTAACGCGATTGTAGCCGGAGAAATACTTTAATACTATTTATTAATTATATATACAGGGTGTTTTAAAATTCACGCCTGCGAAGTACAAGATGTGATACTTTATGCTGAAACAAATAACTTTTTCTTTTAACAAAATTGTGTTCAATAAATAATTTTTTGCTCCTTTGTTAACTTCAATCTGCTCTTCTACAAAAATTACTCTTCGGACGCAATTTTGCAAAAAGAAGTTATTTATTTTAGCATAAAGTATCACGTCTTGTACTGCATATCTATAACATATAATAGTTATTATATGTAAATAAAATGTAAACAAAATATTCTATATTAAACAATATGTAATTATCGGATAAATTTTCAAATTTAATTTTCTCTCATGTACAAAAATTTTCTCTCTTGTATAAAAATACTATTTTTTTATTTACTTTAAATAATCATAATCATAAATAATCATTTCTTTTTCAACTATTCCTATATATACAACTTGAGTTATAAAACAATGAATATATTATGAATATATAACACAATATTATTTTTTTCTCTTTTTTATATTTTGTTATTTTTAATCTTTAGACAAACATTATTTCGATTGTTACACAGGAAAAACAATTTTACTAAAGTATCTAAAAATTTAAATATAATATTATAAAAATAATTTTATTGGATTGTTAAAATAATTGCGTAGAAAACTCTATCGTGATAAGAATACTGCAAAAAATTTTAACAATCTAAACAATTAACTTGAGCGTTCTGTTTAATTTGATAATCCAATAAAATTATTTTCAGATTTGTATCTGTCTAATTTTTTAAAATATTTCAATAAAACCGTTCTTTACATTGTATACAGTTTTCCTCGTAACAATATTTTTTATGCAACCTATTCGACAAATAATAGCAGCAATGAGAAATATTATTTACATTTATTTTCAAACGATCGGTCCAACACTTCGACAGTCACCAACACATCATATGCATCAACATGTATTATTATTTAAAAAACAATTTTGTTAAAAATATTTGGACCTTTTTACATTCTGCAACTTTTATCTGAAATATTTTTCTATAAAATTTATATTTTCCGAGTTATTCAAGAGTACCGACCTTTTTTCCTAAATTGGATATAATTATTTTGATAGCTTAACAAAATTAGTTCCAGATCAGATATTTAACTATATCAGCAAAATGCTTCTTAGTTCGTATAAAGAGAGCGGATCTTTGGGAGCGAGCGTGGCATAGCGGACAGCGCACTGGTCTGCAATGCTAGAGTTCCCGGGTTCGATTCCCGGCGGCATCAAAAAATTAAAATTTTCATTATACGCTCGTATCTCCTCTCGGGAGGTAATGGGCAAAACCACCGAAGAGTACCTTTGCCCAAAGAAAAACCTTCTCTAACAAAATTTCGTAATTTCATCGTTCGACATTAAATGTAGTAGTAGTAGGTCCCCATATGTACTTGTGTAACAGTGTGCGCACCACAGGCATATGATAGAGAAGTAAGTTACCAGCTTTAGGGACTTACCTTCTTGTGTGCAGTTAAGTTGATAAGCGTTACCGACAATCGGCAACGCTGAGGGATGTGGCACGTTCTTTAAGGCATACAAAAACTTAGTCCTCCGTATCATCAATGGCACCGAGAGCGTGACCATACAGATCGATAGAAAAATGGTCAAAAAAGACCATTCTGGGATCAGAATTGCCAAAACCATATTTTTGCCTGTAATGTTTAATTAATGTTTAATACCCGTTGTTACGGGTTGTATTAATACCCGTTATCTCTTTTTCAATAGAATACGGTTGTATTAATACCCGTTATCTCTCTTTCAATAGAGCGAAAAAAAAATTTTTTGAATCTTTATACGGAGAGAATTTTTTTCTTAGAGTTTATCCTGAAAATGTGATAGTTATGAGACAACATTGTATTTCAAAGAATTTTAATGTAAATCTCTCTCTCATTCATTAATAAAATTACAATAAAGTATATAATAAGTTTGATTAATTTTAGTGAAGTGCATGGTAAAAATCTTTAAAAATATTGTATTGTATCACAACTATCATATTTCCAGGATAAATTTAAAAAGAAAATTCTCTCTGTGTAAAAAAGGCAAGGACTTTTTTTGAAATCTATAAAATAATCACGAATTTCGTTAGTGTTCAAGAGCGTTTAATCTTTTCTAAACATACAATTTTAGAAAAGATCGAGAGCTCTCACACGAAATTTGTGATTTTTTTTTTTGTAGATCTCAAGAAAAATACTTATTCAATCTTTTTTGAAGATACAAGAATTGTGTGAAAAATTTTGCTGTGCGACCGTCCTGTTGAAAAAAGAATTCGGAAAAAACGAGGATAGAGTAAACATCGAGAAGAAAATCATGTATACATACTGCTAGTACGAGAGACGTCAGAAATTTAATCGTTAAATTCAGTCGGATTCGCTTCTGCGATACTAAATTCAGTCAGAATTCTCTTCTACGATAAAACTCAATTGGTTCTTAACTTTTTCGCCGCGAGCGAATCGTAGAGCGATCGGATCGTATCGCAGAGATGCTCACCGGCCGTAAGTGAAAAATCCAATCTTAGATATAAGTACACGCTTTGTACTGAGAAGCGGAAGACAGCTTGGCAATTACCAAGTCCACCAAAAGAGTCGTGGAAGCGTGAGAAGAGGAAACACTGATTTTCCAAGAGTGGATTAATTCGCACAAAGTTGCACCGTGATGCCTTGCTATGCCTTCCACTTATAATGAATGACCAGTGCGGAAGAGTCGCCCTTATATACTACCAGATTGTACTACAGCGATCAGCGACTAACTTCTTTTCCACCAATAGAATTGCGAACACGCGTATGTATACGCTGCGTACCGATGGGAATATATATTCGTAAACATGTATTACACTGAACGTCTGTTACGTGCGTATACGTATATGATACGCAAGCGAACTCGTAGAAACATATTGGAGGCTGAGTACCGGTCGGACGCGAGCGCGACTCCACCTCCCTTCTTCTACCACTACATGTAGTAACGATCCTATCCTCCTCTCAGACGCCAGTATTATGATACGGTATATGGTGGAAAGAGAGGGAAGCGACAAGCGAGTGGAAAAGACTTCTTCGTCATTGTCACTGTTATGCGAATCGGCACTGCGTCAGTATGACTTGTGGAGACCTGGAGACGGTTACTCATTATGCGCATGAATTTCCGCCTTCTCGTTGCGGAGAACGTTTCGCGTTTCACATTAGAACTGTTACTTTCAAAAAATTCGAAGCTTCGAAGCTTAGAATAAAACTTCGAAGCTTTATTTCATTTTAGATTTTGTTTCGTATAATTTTTGTAAATGTGCGCACTTATTACAATACTATTACTGTTATATTAAATTAATAATCATATAATTTTATTTATTCGAAACTTCGAACTTTGAAATATTGAAGTTTCGAAGTTTCGAAAATTCGAAGCATAGAATCTTCGAAGCTCCGAAGTTCAAATGTCGAAGCCTTCGAAGCAAATCACCAGCTCATTTCGCATTAGTATTATATATGGTTTAAGAGATTTTGGTTAAACCCTTTCTCTCTCTCTCTCTCTCTCTCTCTCTCTCTCTCTCTCTCTCTCTCTAATATTTTTAAATGTTCTCACCAAAATTTATAAATGAACATATATTTTAATAATAAAAAATATTTCTTATGATTATTTATTTTTTAATATTTTGAAATTAATACATTTTCACATATATATTTTTAAAAATGAATTCAATTAATTTTGTAATAATAAATTTTAATGAACAATTTAATATATTTATACATATATATGTACTCATAATATACTAATTAACAATGTAATCCTTATTGCCTTTCAGATTTCGAATCATTTTTCATATTTAAAATAATGCATGACTAAGAATGCAAAAGAATAAATAATAACTATTTATTCAGCAGCCTTTGGCAACTAGATTTTTTGAATAAAATTAATCAAAAAAACATTTTACAAAATGTAAGTTTATATAAGAGAAATCAAGTGATTTTTTATAGGCTATTAATTATTATTTTATTATTACACGATATAAATTTGCATTAACATTATGTATTATTTGTTTTTCTATTTATATAAGTTTTGATTAATTTTTTATACAATAGTGTAATAAATACCTGCAATAAGAATGTGTAAAAACTTTATGAATAAATATTAATTTCTTAACATATTTTAGCAAATTTTCACTGATACGACGAGAAAAAATAAACGAGCGAATCTCCCAGAGCGAGAAATTTTGCATTCTATGAACTCAATTATAAAAAAATCGATAAGGTCTTTGATTACATGTTATCTTTCTATACATAAAATTCTATAAAAAATATTTAAAAATTCCTATTAAAAAATTTAGAAAAATGAAATTTTGGCCAAAATTTTGAGCTCTTGAACAATGCGGTGCGGAAAGAAAAAAATGCACAGGGCAAAGAGAAGTTCCTATACAGCACAGAATATTGAAAGAATGTTGCCGAGATGTTGCAATGTTGAATATTGAAATGTCAATGTGAATTGAAATGTTTTATCGATGTTGTATCTATTGATTCTTCTACATTGATTGTTAATGTTGTTGCAACATTAAAAAAATGTTAAATAAATTGAATTTTTATAATTAATTTTTCCACATTGATTATTAATGTTGCTGCAACGTTAAAACGACATTGAATAAATTTTATATCAAAATCTATTTTATTTTGTAAAAAATTAACAATAATGAAATATCATGTAAAAAGAAAATTTAAATCACTCTTAAATTGATTTTTTAACGAAACTCATTTCTAAACTGTATATGTTTATGAAGGAATCGGCCGGCGCGTACAGAATATTCGCATGACTGATATTATTTATTTTAGACCAGTTCGATGCGCGACATCGACTCGCGGTTTTCTACGGGTCTTTTTTATTACTGCACTTTCTGAATTAATACACATAATGCAATAAGTTGAAATGAAACAAATATATGTTCGTTTCACTTAAACTTATTGCATCAGTTCAGAGTGCAGCAATAAAAAACAGATCTCAGATATTATACATCCGTTATAAACATTCAGTGTTCGTAGATCATGCCTAGTAAAAAATTGTTTATGCATAAATATATATAAACATACATAAACACACATAAATACATACATGTATAATTATAAATGAAATATGTCCATATATATCCATACATCCTTTTTTCTTTTGCAAAATTATTTTTTAGTGCAATAGAAATAATAATAGTAAATATAAAAACATTAAAAATAATTAAAAAGATAATTTTCGCATTATTTGCTTTAGAAAAATCAAGTTTGAAGAAATGTAAAAAAATTACTTACATATTTTATTTATTATATATAAAATTTAATTAAATATAAAATTATGCATAATGTTATGAGTAATTTTTTTCAAACTTGTTTTTTTCTAAAACAAATAATACGAAAATTATCTTTTTAATTGTTTTTTTATGTTTTTACATTACTATATTATTTTTATTACATTAAAAAATAATTTTAAAAGAAAGAAGGATGTATAAACATGTATATATTTCATATGTAATTATATATGTTTATGAATATTTATGCATGTTTATACACATTTATACATATTCATGCACAAAAAATTTTTTACCAGGCATCGAAACAGCAGTTCCCGTATGATTGCAAAGGTTCAGCACCATTGCGTGACTGCTTAGGAAAATAAGAAAATTACTCCTAAATGAGGGGACGTTTTTTTAAATTTTTTTTTATTCTTTTGTCGTATGTAAGTTCCGGAATATGACATTCTTCCTCTCTTGATAAAAAAGACCCTTATCGTAGGAGATGTGTGATGATGCAAAATGTCCCTAATAACAGGCGTGTGCTATTCACACACAGACGATATGAAGAGGAAGACGATAGGAAGAGGGGCGGGGAGGGGGGGAGGGTCGACCGTCTAGCCCTCAATACTCTAAAGTACGAAATAAAAAGAAGACTAAACTTAAGCGGCCGGTTACGAAAAAGTTGAGCTCGATTTCTGGCTTTGGAAAAGCGCTGTACGGAAGAACAAATTCGAACACTTCTGTCGAAAATTGTCAGAGGATTTGATAAATATTTTTCCTCCCATTTTCCCTGTAATTCTGTAAATTTATGTATTTTCATAGAATATATTCTGAAAAGGAAAGTCGCTCAAGTCCCATTTGATTTTTTAAAATTTCAAAGTTTTTTCGATGTCGATAAATTAAAAAAACGATAATTTAATGATAATCTATGCATCTGCATATCTGACTATGCATGAATGTATGTATTTTTAAATAAATATTGATGCATTTACTATTTAATCAAATAAAATGAAATTTATACAAATTGGAATTTCTGCATTAAAAATAAAACGAGCATACATGTGTATTCCGTACGCGTTATTATGATATATATTTCCAACTTTTTCCGCAATAGTATTAAAATCGCATCGTTCCGATTTTCCATGTGTTTTCCGAAATCAAATTTTGAGCTTATGTTTCATTCTCGAATTTGATCTCCTTCTTTTTACTCCGTCTAAAAATACAAGAGATCTGGGTTCGACTCTCCCGACCGAAGTAATTTTCGCAATAAATTACTTATTTTTAGCATATATTAATATCTTTCTAATGTCTGATTGATGCTTGAGCATCAAATTATTAAAAAATGCTTGTCAATTTAATTTAATTTGTGATATTATTACAGTAGTTTAATTACGTTTATAAGTCCGAAAAACCAATTCAGTGCGCAGTTCGAATAACTACAAATATGATATACGTGTATGTAGTATGTATATATACAGAGTGTTTTATTTTAAGTGATATGGTCGATTATCTCGCGAATCGATGATTTTATTGAAAAATTCTTTGAACAAAAAGTTGCATGGCTTAAAGGGGAATACATGACGGAAATGTGGACTTGATCTTGAGAAAACTATAATAAAGTTACGTTTCATTGAGTACTTTCCGAGTTATAAAAAAGCTTGAAAATTATAGTATCGTCGACGTTATTCATGTCTTGCCTTAGTTGGCAGGATCAGTGATCGGTCTTGCCTTAGTTGGTCGGATTTGTAATTGGTCTTGTCTTAGTTGGCCGGATCAGTGATCGGTCTTGCCTTAGTTGGCCGGATCAGTCCCGATCTTGCCTTAATCGGCCGGATCAGTGATCGGTTTTGCCTTATAACTTAATAAGTAACTTAATAAAACTTAATTTTATTATAGTATTTTAGAAGCTCTCAAGATAAATTACAAAAATATGTAATAAAAAATAGGGATTTCCATTTAAAAAAACACCTTGACTTGATTTTGAATTCAAGGTCACATTTCCATCATGTGTCCCCTTTAAACCATACAACTTTTATTCAAAAAATTTTTCAATAAAATCATCGATTCGCGAGATAATCGACCATATCACTTAAAACAAAACATCCTGTATATATAACATTCACATATAAGCATCAAAGATCTAGTTTCAATCGGTATAGGCACATTTCTAATTCGTATTGTAAATATTTACATTTCATACCCCCTCTCCCCCTCCCCCCCTCCCACCTTCAGAATAACTCTCTGGATCCGCCCTTGTTCACACATGCACATTCTCGCGTGTTTATGATATAGGCGGTTCCATTTGATGTTACAAATGCTTCAAAGTATTTTTTGATTGGTCAATCGAGTCAAAGTTTCAAAATCACTTCCTACTGAAAAAAAAATCACGTAACAAAGTAATGAAATCATGTTATATAGATAAATTAAGATAAATAAATTACGTAAAAGAAAAAATTTTTTGGCTGATTTGGGCTGTGTTCCAAATTGACTGCCAGCGCTGAAAATGCTACAGTTTACATTACATCCGGACGATTATAGATTTTTAGTACAGGCAGTCAATTTTGGAACAATTCGTTACGAGATTTACTTGTCTTAATTACATGATTTCATACAAACTTTGTGACATGATTTTTTTTCAGTAGGAAAAACGTCTTACTGTCTTACATTTTTGTTAAGCCATGGGATTAAGGTTATCCAACATGTTGATTTCCTTCTAAATTTTCTATATGCTACGGTCCTAAATTGCACCTTCCTTAATCTTAGCATCTTCTTTAATCTCGATCTTCAATTTTGTTTTAAGAAATTTTAAGTCATAAGTCGAAAGAGATTAAAAGATAATAATTTCTTTTTTTAAACTTTCAAATTTTTGCACATTCTTTAGATTTAAGCGTTAAACTTAAGCGAATTGAGAAAAACTTTCTTAATTTTTACGATCTAGAAGCATACGTTCTGTGACCGATATATCGTTATTTACAACTTACAGCGGTTTTTTAAAGCAAAATTGTGAGCTTTAGCTTTAAGCGGCGTCTACAATGAAATTTTAAGACGTAAAATTTAAGCTTTAAGCCTTAAATTATAAAAAAATTAACAATAACAGTCGAATGAGAAAAGAACAATTATTAATCAATTTCTTACGGTTTAAAGCTTATTTGAGTTTTACATTTTAAAATCTTATTGTAAACGCTTGAGAGAGAATTGAGCATCTTAGTAACTTTATTTAGTTCTACCAACATCTATCTTCAATTCAATACTTTAGAAAGAGAGCGATGTGTTTTGAGCTATCACATTTTTTCTAAACTGAAAGTAATACTTTCATAGAAGTGTGGAATCTATTTTTACTTACAATTAGTCTATATATCAATTGTAGAATTTAAAATGAATATCGCGGTAATCATATTTGACATGAATAAGAACGTCAAAAGTATATATCGATGACACAGTAATTGTATTTTCGCGCAGAAATGTGCTGATAATGAATGCTGATGACAAATTAAAAGATTGATAATTATGTATTTATTTCTATATAGATTAGATTACGTTTTAGATTTAATATTTATATGTACTACTATTTTATAATTTCTATAAAAAAATATCTCTTCTTATGAAAAAAAAAGAAAAGTTTCAATAAGACAAAATTGTTTGGTGCAACTTGTGGCAAACATGTTTTGCCGAATTGCGAAGATACGTAACATAATGATTGCGAAACTCGAAAGTGAATGGCGCCTTCTCACAGTTCTCATATATTTGTATGCTTATGCATATAATATTAGGCTTGTTTTTTTTTAACTTAACTTCTTGTGCGGTTTTTCTTTTTTGTTTTTCTTTCCAACGTAGCGAGAAAAGAAAGAAAGATGAATCATGCAAGAACTTCAGCTAAAAACAACAGACCTATTTATAGCTTACGATTTAGGTCAATGTATTGGTTTATTTCTCACAAGAAGAAAGAATTTTTTATGCGCAGTAAGATTTTGCTAAAGAGAGAAGAGCGATACATATTCTTAATAATAAGTATCATATATTTGATTAGTTTTTATTTATTATGACGAACACAAAAAAAAACAGATATGACTCATAATAAGTATTCTTCGGATGACATTTCATTGCGTGCGATTCTTGAAATTGATTGCGAGATATTATTTTTACAGTTACTGAAAGAGACAAGTGGATTTAATCGTGAAACGACCTTTTACTACTAATCATCATGTATCAATAGTTTATCTCCGACACACACACACACACACACACACACACACACACACCCACACACATACACACACACCCCCACCCACACACACACACACACCCACACACACACGCGCTCTAATTACTTGATGCGTCATACTAGCTCTCGTTTTTATTAGAAAATTATTAAATTACATCCGGGTGAATATAAAATTCAAGCGTCTAGACGTTCACGATTGGATTGTTACTTTGCATATTCTTTTATTCTTAATTCATTATTCATGAATCAATAATTCGATGTAATCACAGATTAATTTTTGTGCAATCGTGATTCAGAAAAAAGATTTAGTTCGCTTTGAATAACTAGTTCCGACAAGATAGAATCGTTTCGGAAACGTACGTTTTCAAATACCGTTTTAAATATGTGATAAATATTGATTACAATTAATTATACTGCTGTATGAATGTATCAAATATGTAAAGAATTATGAATTAATCGTGTTATATAAATAGGATTATCTGACAATAAGTGAAAACATTGATTCACTGGGTCAATAGAGTCATTTCGGCGAAAAAAAAATCGATTTGATAAAATCATTACGAAATCAGTTATTTTCATACGTTCATCGTAATATTAAATCGCGTGAATACGATATTTCCTTTTGCATTATTTAAATAAATGTTTTTATTAATATTTACACAATTTTAATGTCATTTGTTTTGTTATAAAATACATTTAACAACTTTATTTAAAAAAACATGAGTTACTAGTTGTAAAGTTTATTCTACAATTCTACAATACTTTTTAGTTCTTGTTACTTGCTTTTTACTATTTTTTATATCTTGTCTTCTTGCTTCTTATCCAGTTTTATGTCACTCGAGATAAAAAGTAACGAACTTCAAAAGAAACAAGAAATATAATTGTCAACAAAACGGTTGCAAAGGAGAAAAAAGCAAAAAGTAAAAAGCAAAAAACAGGAAACAAAAAGCGTATTGAACAGGCTTAAATTTTTTTAATGATGAAACTTTTTAACAGAATTCCCAAATTTTATCACGTCAATGAACTCTTTCACACTTATACATCACATATTTTGATAATTAATTATTAATACATCTAGTCTAAACATACGTAATACAATTTTTCCCCGAGACATATCGCGTGGAATTAGTACAATAATTATTATCATTAGTACAATAACGACAACTCATCATAAGCTTTGTTATGATGTACTTTTCAATCTCTTTATTGTTATTTAACGATATATTTTTAACATTAATTATATCACAAGCTAGTGATGCTTGTGATGTAACGTACTCAATATAACTCTGCTACTTATCTTCGTCGACAAAACTAACATGTCGTATGAAACTTCGAAATTAAGACATTGGCAAGCAGCATGAAGTTAGCTTATGTCAACATTGTCTAACATTAACGTGAGATACTACTTTATTTTCTGATTGTTGCTCTTTATAGCTTTCTTACATCATCGTTTAAATTGCAGCATTTGAATGATGTAAGATCATAAGGTGAAATCATTTCGCGTACAGGAAAAAATTGTTCGATAAAGTAGTATGATTCCCTATTTACATATTTTATATAATAACTTTGTTAATAATTAATGTCTAAAACTCAACAATTACATTCATCAAAGTATTGTCTAATCGAATTTAGATTCAAAGTTATGGAATATTTATTTAGAACATTATTTATAAAAAAATAATTTATAAAATTTTTTCGTAAACATATTGTTTGTTAAGAATGCAATGCGTAGAAAAGCAGGCACTTTTTTCATATTTGGCAAGATTTATTAGAATGAATTAGATTTCAATGTTATAAGCCCATTCTTTATATAATAAAATCTTCTTTTATTAAAAATGTATTCAAAAATAAATGTATAAAAAAATACAATTTTTAAATGACTGATGATAAAATAAATATGAAACATTTAATTGTATAAAAGAAATCAGTTAAATAGCTGTTTCTCACATTATATTAAAAACAACATTAATTTCGTTATTATGTGCGATCCTCAATGATTTGATTAAATCGTTTAAAGTTTTCCGAAGAAGGAGCGAAGAAAAATAATAGCGAAGTTCGACTTCATTGCGTTGAAAAAATGTAATCATAAAATATCAGTATCGAATGAACGATAAAATATAATATATGAAGTATAAGTGATAAAAAATTTCAAAAGAAAAAATTATTTGTTATATACATATTATCAGTTTTGAAAGCTTGGAAGCATACTATAGAAATAAATCATTGCGATGGATGTAACGAAGTAGTTCCAACAAAAAACTGGAATTTTAAAAAATAAGCCCTAAAATATTTGCTCTACTGAAAATCTTATTAGTTTATATTTTGCTTCGATGGAACTAAAGTTCTTTATTGAGTATATATCTCCGAAAACGAAATTTGAAAAAATTAAGGTAATTTTTAGGAAATCTTGCGAATGAACGGACGGATGAACAGCCGGATTAATATTGTAAAACTATGAAGTTTACTATGATGTATAACTTAATAAATATCAAACAAGAATTGTTTTGTCATAAAGAAGCTTTTGTCGTAATGAATCCGTATTCTTCAATTATTATAAATTATAAATTATAAATTTCTTCATGCGTTTTCTTACCTTACTTCATATCGTTTATAAGTAATCGTCTAATCGTGATTGCACATTTATAGAATTGACCATTATTTAATTATCAACTCAATGTCAAATTTCTTACCCAATCACAAGTTATCTTTTCGCACTTCAAATAAGTCTGTACTTATTAAATCTTTAATCTTTTTGATTTTCGTGTAAATCGAAACGCACATCAGTGGTGTCCTTGAATGATTCTTGATCGAAGTTCTGCTTAGTACCGGTTCTTTCTCAGTTATCTTTTCAACTTCGATATTTCTCTAGATCGGTACCAACACACGTCTAGGAAACAAATACGAAAATTATTACATTATCAATAACCAATAATCGTTCTTCACTATACATTACGTAGCACGCAAATAATTGGAAGATATGAAAATAGATTTTGAAACTGTACTTCTAATGGACATTTTTTTCCATCTTTATCTAAATCTTACTAACTGGCGTCAATAGCGATCGATTAAGATATAATTTTTCTATGATCGTATCAATTTATCTTCTGTTTTCTCATTTTCTATATTCCGTATTACTTTGCACTAAGAATCTAGAAACAGGAAAAGGCACAAGTAATAACAGGAACAAGAAATAATAGATTTCAAACTATCAGAAACTGCGTATTATATAGTGTAGATGTAATATATGCAGTTTCTGATAGGTTTAAATCCATTATTCTCTGTTACCTGTATTTTTGATTGTCTTATAGACTCTAATTAATCCTCTAATAAGAATCAGATGTAACCTCACGACTTCGTCAGTTAAAGCATTTTTTTGTTTTATGCAATTATTTAAAGTTAATTAGTGAATTTCATTGTACTTTTTCACCTATAAATAAATTAAGGAAGAATTTTTATGTTATTATTTATTTTTTATTTATTTTATAAATTAATTAGATAACAAATGAACATCTTTCGGATTACCTTACTTTTCTAAATATTTTATGACAAAGCTGTCCAAGGTCAATATTTTTTAATTTAAAAATAGAAATGTATCAATATTCACGCCTATTGCCGCCCATTCTTACTCCTCATTTACTATTTCGTAACGCGCGATGCTCGGTTTCATGGACGACACCAGCTTGAAATCGTTGAAGGTTTTTGACCTGTGTCTTTTACTATGTTTAAAAATATTCTGTTACTAATTATATATTATAAGATACTATTCATATTTTTATAATTAAATATATTATGAATAATAATATTAGTTACAGAATATCTTATAATATCTTATAGTATCTTACAATAATTTTATAATATTAGTAACAGAATACTTTTAAACGCAACGTAGTGAAAGATACGGGTCAATGAAGTGAGCAGCAATGAAGTAAGGAGTAGGAATGATAGTCATCATAATGAAGTGAGGAGTAGAAATGGTAATAGGCGTATTCAAAATACCGACATATTTCTATTTTTAGAGTAAAAAAACACCGACCTTGGACAGTTCTGCGTTTAAAGAAAGCTAATTATTTAACTCGGCGATGTGCGTAGCAGAGAATGAAAATTTAAAACTTATCGTCACTTATGAAGATATAATTTCGACTGTATTTAATTAATTTTTAAGTTTCTTAACCGATTTGCACATGATTTATAGAATTATTTAAAATACAAAATTATTTGTTGATAGATACTAATAACACTAATAATTTAAATCAATGAAGAAATGTAAAGCCAATGAGAGCCGACACAGTTGTACGTGTCTAATAAAAAATAATATATGTCAATCACCAATTATACGTGTAATTTATAATTGATGATTGACATATATATTATTTTTGATTACACACGTACAGCTGTGTCGGCTTTCATTGGCTTTACATTCCTTTATTGATTTAATCTTTGAAGCCTTTTTTAATAACTAATAGTTTATAAATTTTGAATAATTTTTAGTGCAAGATGAAACAATTTGTTAAACGTATTTTAGAACACTTTGAATCTGTTGCTGGAAAAGTTTCATCAAGTCGAATTTTTAAAATAACAGCACGTTGGTAGCACTGACATTTGACTGATAGTGATAATTAAAAATTTATCATAGAATAAGTGCATTAAAAATTCATTTCTTGCATTCATATAATTAATATTTTTTTTTTTTTAATTTGAGTGTAACAATAATCAGTGAACGTTTCTACCAAAATTCAATGATAATTGAGAAATGTTATGAAGGATCGAAGATATTAGAATGAAAACATGATAGTCAACTACTCTGGAGTCGATTCTACTGGACTCTAAATACATGAAACCGACAAAGTCATATATAAAAAATAAAAATAAAACGCTTAACTCTTCCAATTGGTTTTCTAATTTTAATGAATTTTAAAGAACTTTACGTATGCACATTTGAAAAAATGTCTTTTCTTATCTCAAAAATCGGATCCGATAGAAATATCAATGATATTTCAATGGTAGATTCGGGCTCAGTGTCAAAAATTATTCAAGAAACAATCTTTATATATTCTTGCACAAAAAACTTGTAAACTAATATAATTATTTCATTATTTATTTATTATATATTATATAAATTTATTAAAATAATTGTGAGATGTGACTACTTTAAGAGACTACCAAAGTTAACATTTATATTTCTGTTTTTTTTTTTAATTATTAATTATGTCATTCTTATTTCTCTGAACATTAATTTTTAGATTTGATATTTCAACATATAAATTCAAATATAAATTCAAAGCTATTCGAGCCTGACTAGTTCATTTATACCAATTTTTATATTACAAAATTTTTTTACAGAATATAATTTACTTTGTCATACGTTTCGAACTTTAATATGATCATCTTCAGTGAACAATTTAAAATTTAAATACAATTACATACAGTATAATAATCTATATCTTCATATTCAAAGAACAATTCAATTATTGGCTACTGTCCTCACTATATTATGTTGAACTTCTTAATGATTCTTAATGATTCACTTATTTTCTTTATGATATCCGGTTATTATGTTATTTTCTCCTTGTCAAATAATGCATATCAATTTGATGTAGATTCGTTATATAAATAAATCCATTTAACGGAGAATTTTTGGCTCCTAAATCAAGTACACTAAAGACAATCTTATATTAAATGTGCCATTGTATTGCAAAATATGATCGTTATATCATTATAATTAATTATAAATGCTATTATCAAAATTTATTATTATCTAAATTATCTAAATTGTCTCCGTTATAAGATTCATCTAACAATGAGTAATTTTCCTCATTGTCGACTTAATACATTTATTTAGTAACACATTAGTTATATATCATCTATTCGTTTAATTGTCGATAATACAAAATGATCGAATGGGGAACAAATGTTCCAGGATGGTAGACGTCTGGTAACAATTCGGTATCGCTTTGTCTATTTAATGCTAACATCTGTTTTTTAATATGTATCATTTCTGATACATATTAACACAGATCTTTTCACATACAAGAGCTCGTTATCTAAAATTTTCATGTTTTCCCAACCAAATTCATGATTCTGTATAATCTATATTCTGAAATCACATTGAGTGAATCACATTTCTTATTTATGTCTTTTATGTGTTCGTTAACCCTCGTTTTTAATTGGCGCTTACAGTTTGTCCTACATACGTAGCTTCACATTCTCGACAATCAATTCTGTAGACGTGCATGTCATATTTATTCATTTTATTAACGTCATCTTTACTCGTCACAATGAATCTATTTAATTTGTAAGGAATTGTATATGCAGCACGTACTTTAACTTTGTTCGTAATGTAGAAAATCTATTAACATCTTTTACATATAGAATATAGCAAAAAACTTTTTAATTATTGCTATTTTTCTTCCGTTTTCTGTTGATATTTTTCTTAAAATAATATTTTAGTCTCTTGTTAATAGTCCTAAAAATAAATTAAATGGACTTATTTATACAACGAATCTACATCGGATTGATATGCATTGTTTGACAAGTAATAATGTAACACAGAATATAATATCATATCATAAAGAGGATAAGCAGATCACTAAGAAGTTCAACATAATATAGTGAGAGCAGTAGCCAATAATTGTTTTTTGAATATGAAGATATAAGTTATTATACTGAATAAAGTTTGAGTATCCAGCAAAATACAGACGATTTTTAATAATTTTAACGTTAGACTAACGATGTTTTTGACTTCAATCACGCATTACAAATAATTATATAATTTTCTTGTCTGATTTAATTTTAATAATAAAAAAATATGTACACACGAGCACCTGGTTGGCGGCTCACATTTAGCTTCTCTTCATCTTAATTACATTTACCATTTATATCTTTTTAAAACTAATTAAATCTAATTTTTATTTTATTTAATATATATTTTTGAAATTAATTAAAAATAATTAAATCTTGAAAATTTTAGACATGATTATTTTTGTACATGTAAGAAAAAAAATATTCAACTAAAAATTTTCAATAAACAATATGCAGTTTTCACATGCTTGAAAGCAAGAATATTAAATCCATGAAAAAAATATTATTTATAAGCATATTTAAAATAAAATTAGAACGTAATTAACAGTAATCAAGTAAATCCTCAATTAAATTTCTTTAAATTAAATGAAAGAATTACTACTTATTATTTGATTGTCTTAACAATTTTTTTCATTAGTAAATTTGATAAATGAAAGAAGTGATGTAGAAAAGCTTGAAACTGCGCGATTGAGGCGCTATCGCTAAGTCTAAATACGTTACATCACATTTAAATATATCTAAATAATATAATCGGCATTTTCTACAATGTGAAAGTTTAATAGTTCGAAAAAAATCAAAGTTGAATTTGCACATACTTATTTATTAATTATTATTGTATCTGTTGGTTTCACACTTATCGCGATGATCGGTGTTGTGATCTATTTTGTGAGTAATGACAGAAGTACATTGTGCTTGGTAACAGTAAGATTATCATTATTTGATCACCAAGATCGATATTCCAATTCGATAAAAATTCAGTTAAATATCATAAAATCTTCTTTTGTAAACAATTTCAAGGATAAACGTTTTACTTCTTTAACATTTCAATTTTATTTTACGTAATAAAAAGACAACTTTTAATATAACATTTAAACGTGATGCTAAAATGTACATGGAATATACAATATAAGTGACAAATAAGTTTAGACTATTACTAGAATAATAAAAAATAAATTTGTGCTTAATTAAGATATTTTTTGGAAATTTCTGATATATTTATGTGTTTCATTTTGTTTTAAAAATCGATAAAATGCATAAATATAGTAGTTGGCGCTTCTTTCTTTCTTAATTAGATTATAATTTTCTTTATTTTATTGCCATGTTGTATTTTGCCAATTTTATAATGCTTTTTTATTTAGTACTATCCGATTATATAAATACAAAAACATTTACTTTTCATATCAATCAATTGCAATATCAAGATGAAATAAAGTGTCTTTTTCAATATTATATGAAAAAAGAATTTCAAATTATTATATTTTGAAAATAAAAAATTATACTAAAATAAAATACAAAATACATTTAAAAGTTGATACTTTAAAATACATTTAAATTAAAACTTTCGCCTAGTATTAATAAAATATAAAAAAAAGTTCGCTACCGATATTACAATTCATAAAAATTTTTAATTTCACCAATTTTGTTTCTTTGATGTCATGTTTTTCTTAAAATTATAATGTGACAGCCAAATTGGATAACAGATTCGTGTTAAGGTAATTATATCCCTCCCTCCTCCCCTCAAATGCATTATTCAAGAATGCTTGAAATTTTCATCTCAAATAACTTAGATATTAATACATATGCCTGACATTTTTTTCTTTCGTAAAAATATAATCTTAACAGATAACTTGTGCCTATGCATGATGGGCAAATATACTTCAAATAACCGTGGCAATAGCGACTTCTGAATATAGCGCTCTTTTTATGTTCAAATGCATAAGAGCACCTTTATATACTTCCACCATGCTTGTGCCTACTGCCTATGAGGCAGTGTTCCCTTTTTACTGGCAGTGCAACCATTATGATGTCATCAGTGCACTACCGCAGCCGTTCCAAAATTACTGTCAGCACTATTGTAACGTCGTGTTTCGAATCGAACAAAAATTCGTTCGTTTTTTGCACAGGTCTTCATAGCATTGTATAGCATTACATTGTTTGCTATGCACAAACCGAAGTTATTCTCTCATTGAACAGAGTATAATTCCTCTTATTTACTACATGATACGGAGATTTCCTTTTTTTTTTTAATAAATTTATTTTATTATGATTTAATATTGTAAGTGTACACTTCGTTTTATTATTTTTAGATTTTACATAACAATATATTTACTTGAAATTTAAAGATATGTATTGTATATGATTGAGTCTGTCGTTGACTCATAGTTGGAGTATAATTACCTTAAATAAAGATATTGGAAATCACTACATTCACACTCGTATTGCAATATAATATTGAATAGTGCAATTTTTTCATATTTTGTTCAATTTTTATCAATTTTATAATGTAAAATATTTCAATTTTATAAATATTTTTTTTTTTATTAAACATTGCCGAAATGGGTATCGTTATTTATTATTTTGGAAGTACTTTTAGTAATAAAAATTTCATTGAAATTGATATGTATTGAATAATGTTCCTTGTAAGTATTAAATTAAAATTTCATTAAAATAGACTTTATTTAATTCTCTAAGAACGACATTGTCTTGTTATATAAAATATAATTTCCTATATACGCGCGATTTTTTAAATGAAACACTCTCTTTTATTTTTTACTTCAGAATTTAATAGCTGATGTCAAGAGCTTTTTAAAATACACTATAACAAAACCTCTTTTTAATCAATACTTTTCGAGTTATGAGACTTGGAAATTATAATATCGCTGGCATTAGCATTTTTAAGCTGTGTCGCATAGAAGTTGCCGGTCGGATTTTTAAATCGTATATGCGCGAGCGTATTATGTGTGACTATCTCCTCCTCTTTCCTTCTTAATAAATGATGATATTTAGTATCTATTTTCTTTTCCTCTTCCTTCCTCGCCACACAGTTATCTTTGATTATAAAGTAAAATACTAATGCTAATCAAGGACTTCAACCGAAAAAATTCCGAGGCTAAATCCAACTTTAAGTTCCAGTTCTTTTACCGTAACCAGTTCTTTTACCGTAATGGTTACCGAGTTCATTCGGATTTCGGTCTTTTTTGGTAATTTTATACCCATAATTGATTTTTATTATTATTAAAAGAATTATTATTAAAAGAACTTAAACCGACATTGAAATTGAAAATTAGGAATATCCTCGGATTATAATCATAACTAGCCGAAATTTTAATATATTCATAATATTCATAATGTATCCATAATGTAATTCGAACCGAGTCTTTGATGCTAACTGAACAGAATATATTCTTTTAATAATGCGAGGATGGATAAGATCTTTATACGAGTATGCACAAGTGACAGAATTTTTCAATTAATTTTTTAGAAATAAAGATAATGTCCCTACAGCACAAAGTTGCACAAAAATTACAACAATATTGCAGAGATTTGCAGCGATATTGCTATAACTTGATAATATACCTAAAGTGACTGTTATTCATTTATCATTCTTTTAATCTTAACTTGCATTGTCGGGATATGACGTCAATGCGCTTTTTTACATTGCGAATTCAGATTATAATTTTTTTATGATGTAATTTAAGAATAAAATATATTTTTTTTTCATTTGATCCCTATTTATCTGTTTTTTTTTATTTAGATATCAATTTCATATGTGATAAGTTAAAAAATATGTTTTTTGTTCAAAGGCATAGCCTCTTAATGAAGTTATACATCTTGGTGAACTCAACGAGGAAAGTAAAAATAGGTATGACAAATTACTGAAACAATACAAAGTCTAAAATTGTAACATAAGGTGTCTTTTAGATGCAAAATATGTCTTATGACCCGATTTTATATATTGTTATCTGGTAAAGTTAAAGGAATAACAAATACTTCTGAGTTCGGGACTTTTTGTACATCCTGTATGCATATATGTATACATATACAGGGTGTAACTGAAATAAACATACAATGCTATTTCTAATAAAAAACTAAAAAAAGTCCTCTATCATTTTGCAACTATTAACGAGATAATTTCCAAATATTGCCGAATAAATGGATAAAATTGATGTATAAGACAATTTTAAGATATTTTTTTGTGTTCTTTGTGAAATATTTTGAAGATTTTTCTTAAAGAACTCTTACAGATATCTTAAAACTGTCTTATATTGTGAAAATTGCAAAATGATAGAGGACTTTTCGTCTCAGTTTTTTATTAGGAATAGCACTGTATGATTAGTGGGAGTTATTTTAGTTACACTCTGTATATATATATATATATATAGAAAGAGATATATATTCATATACTTCGTGAAAAAGCATGCTACAATTCATAAACATAATATCTTTAGATCGAGGAATGGGAGTAGATTTTATTTCATTTAGAAAAGGACGATCTCGTATATGCGCGAACAAGAGAGAATGCCTGGATTAATATGAATGCGCCCTTTTCTAATGAGGACTACCTCCACTCTCCAAATTTCTGACAGTGCTCGATCTAAAGATATTGACTACATTTACACGGCATCCTTAATCGGGTAGTAACATCCATAATTACATCCATAGTTATAAAACTAGCTAATCACAGTCGTTCCATTCTTTCGAGGAATAGCTATGAACATATCGGCCCATTTCATAACTACGATATATTATTAAACCCGATTAAGTGTGCTGTGTAACAGAAGTCACTATGTCTATGAGACAATGACCTCTGTTACACGGCACGCTTAGTCGAATTTAATAACATCCATAGTTATGAAATTGCCAAATCACAGTCGTGTCATCACAGGATTTAAAAAAATGACAACTACAATTGGCCAATTTTATAACTACGGATGTTATTAAACCCGATTAAGTCTGCCATGTAACAGAGGTCATTAATATGTTTTCACTGTAAACGTCTTTGAAGTGTACTGAATTTAGAGAATCGTACCCATGAAATTTTTATTCGGAACATCGAGGACAACATACTTCAATTTTAACCAAATGGAGAGACATGATCTGTGCGGAATTCTTTCATTAAAAAATCTACTTTGGAATTTTAGCAATTAAAATAAAAACCGAATTGGGACACACTGCGCGAGGGAAGAATCGATTATTTTGTAAGTCAAAGATGAAGCATTTCGTAACATTTCGATCTTGATGCATTTAACTTCACATATATATTCACGCATACATGTGTACGAATGGCGTAAAATCTATGTAGCAGAGATACAAATTCCTTATTTATTATCATTTGAATAACATCTGTTTGTTCACTGGGGTACAATTGATCTTTGCCTTTTCTGCGCGAGATTGACGCTATTTTTATGCTTCTTTTCTCCGCGCAATTCCGAAGTTATTGTTGCAAGTCTGAGGAATAGTAGCAGAGAAAGACTGGTTGCGTTACAAAAGATGTATATCAGAACCGATAAGGTTTCCGAAGGTGATCTCACATTTGTAAAGATGTGAGATCCAAGATTATAGAAGATTCAAAATGACTCAAGTAACATTTTTAGATTGCTGAGATCTCATTTTTTTATATCGTTTAGTAATCCGTGTAAGTTTCTAATTGAAAATCAGAATAAAACTGAATCTATACATATATTTATCACTTTAAGCTACCTCAGAAAGTGTCGCAGAAATACATCGCATTTACAATATTTACATATACATCACACAAATAATTCTTTTGTTAAAAGATCTTTTTGTAAAAGTAATGTTAT
>NW_017259576.1:391250-434324 GCF_001594045.1 Atta colombica | reverse complement strand
TCTCTCTCTCTCTCTCTCTCTCTCTCTCTCTCTCTCTCTCTCTCTCTTTCTCTCTCTCTCCCTAAGTATAAGCATATAACGATCAAAGTCAAGCTTATCACGACTAAAACTAGATTTTCTCAATGTCTAAATAATTTGCAATGAATTATCTATATTCTATATATGTATATTCTATATATGTATAGGCATATATACCATATTTTTGTAGTTATTCAAACGAGCCGAAATTTTTCCGGACTTTATCAAACGCAATTAATCTTCTGCAAAATATCACAAATTAAATTAAATTAACAAGCAAATTCTTAATCTTTAATATTATAACATGTAATATGCTCCTACCATAGTTCTTACTTATTCCAACGCGCTTGATAGAGTGAGTAGGAGCTGTAGTAGGAGCATGTTGGAGCTTGCGACGCGAACCTTAAATGTTGGTGTTAATATGCTGAAAATCTTAAATAAATTTATTGCGAAAAATATTACCTCGGACTTGAACCCGGATCTCTTGTATTCCGAGCATCCTAAGTCATTAGACCACTGAGGCCTTAGTAATATTCTTCGCAATAATCGGTATATATAAGAACAATAACGCTTCTTGCAACACATTAACACCCTTACAATATAATATCGGATTGAAGATTGAGAATTTGTTTGTCAATTTAATTTAACTTATGCAGCTTAATTTAACTTAACTTAATTTAATTTATTTAACTTATGATATTATTGCAGTAGTTTAATAGCGTTTGCTAAAGTCCGGAAAAATTTTGGTGCGCAATTTGAATAATTACAAAAATATGATATATGCATGTATAGGATATACATAAATAATTCACTGTGAATTATTTAGGCATTGAGAAGATTTAGCTTTGACAATTATAGGCTTGAATATGCTTATACTTAGTATTTAATTTCATGTCGGTCTTAATAAAATCTTATTATTGTAATGTTGTAAATTATTCAAAATAATGCTATAGATTAGGCAAAATAAAAAGAAGAAGAGAATTATCCGAGATTAATATATATTTATTTTAATGCAAAATGTATTTTTTGTCTGAATCCAAACTGCGTGTTACTGCATTGATTATTCTTTTATTTTTCAAACAGTTTTTTAGTAATGCAAATAAAAACGACAAACTAATAAAGAGCATGTGCAGAACGATAACGCAGTGTGCTGATTATGCTGTTCCAATTATGAATTACATTCGTTTGTGAAATAATTACTCAAGGCCATCAAACTTTTCTTCTTACTTCTGTTGCACATATGTAGTGCATCCGATAAATGTATTTGAATAAGTGAATAAAAAGTAAATAAAAATACTCAAATTCGAATATACTTCTTTTTTATTCGTCAAGAAATAAATATGATTATAAAAATTTTCGTTTTCGCATTTACTTCTACTCTGTATTATCTATACATAGCTTGCAAACCTGCAAGAGAAAATAGAAATCTGTAAAAACAATGAAACCAACAAAGGGGTCCTCCATCAGTGATGCCAAATATCAGACACGTTACATGCCTATCAGTGACACGGCACGATAGGATAAAGTTGCCAAAATCATATCGGCTTTTAAATCGTATTATTTCGCAAAAATTCAATTAGTGTCTTTCTATATATTTATGTCCCAATTATACATCCACTAACATTCAGTATACATCATCGAAGTTACAGTTTCAATTGCAGAGGTCATCATTGGATAGCGTATAAGATTGGATGGATGATCGCGCTTAGGAAACTAAGGAAATTAATTCCCAAATAAGAGAGACATTTTTTTTCAATTATAATTTTGTCGTATATGTTATGAAATATGATCAATAATACTTAAATAATAATACTTATTTTAATAATAAAATTGAATTAATTATGAGAAACATTTTTTATGTCTCAGACATTGCAATTCAATGGACATTAGACATTCTGCAACGTCTCTTCAACATTGAATTATCTACATTTCGCGATGTTACTACAATGTTCGCAATGTTACAAATCAACGTTCCTGAGATACCGATTCAATGTTAGTGTGCTGTATGGGAATGCTACGCGTTCCCTTACCGTCGAACTACTACCGTGTCTTTATCTAGATAAAACGGGTACAATAAGTTACTTAAAATTTAACTGAACATTCAAATTATAATAAGGAGGTAAATACGTTTTGTATGTAGAGAACATTCAAGAAAGATGTGAACGTGAGAATGCGCGGTCGGGAGTCGATTGCAAAACACGGATATTGTAAGACGCGTTTCAACTGTGACACAATAAAGTTATCGTAATAAGTATTAATACCTGATCCGGAGACATTAGTTTTTTTTGCGATTAACTATCCAACTATCAAAGTGGTGATTGCCCGATCATTTTTCTTTTTTTCTGTTCTTGTCGCGCACCGAATTTATCTCGGATGTTGTATCCAATCGATTAAAGATTTTTTTTTCGGGAAGACAGTAATCGATAGTGAAGTAACGTGAGGTAGTGAACAAAAGTAGTGAACATGATTATTACACGCGGAAAAGACTCGCAAACGCAACAATCAAAGGAGCAGCAACAGCAAGATCTCGAGGAGCAACGAGCGCAGTTGCGACAAAGACAATTGTTCAAACAGCAACGACTTCAAGGCGCGCAACAAACAAAGCGACAGAGATCGCAGACGATGCAACAGCAGACAAAACAGCGAATGACCATGAATCAGACATCCGATCATTTCTTGCCTAGTCCAGAGGTGGGCATGCGAATACCCGAATTTACGCCCGCGAATCCTGAATTATGGTTCAGTATAATCGATCGTAGTTTTCAAGCTGCCGGAATTGTGGTCGATGCAACGAAGTTCGGGTACGCGTTAGCGGCTATCGTTCCGCGATACATGATAGAGATTCGCGATATTATCATGAACCCGCCTGCGGAGCGCGCATACGAGACGCTCAAGACCGAATTAATAAAATGTCTCAGCCTGTCTCAACAACACAAGACGCAAAGATTGTTGGAACATGAGGAGATCGGAGATCGGAAACCGTCTCAATTCTTGCGTCACCTGCGAGGATTGGCCGGCAGTGTGATCGAAGACGAGATGTTGTTAAAGGTGTGGCTGAGTCGACTACCGGCATATGTACAACCGCATCTCGTGGCGCGCACACAAGATACATTAGAACAATTGGCGGATATCGCGGACGCTATCGTGGAAGCTACGCGTGCTCAGGTCGCGGAGGTCGCGCGACCCCCGGTATTTCGCGCGGACTTGAAAAGCGCCACCGCTCTCGAGGCGAAATTTAATTTGCAATTGGTACAGCTTCGCGTGTCATTGCAACAGGAAATGACAGAACAGCTGATCGGAATTCGAAAATTAATTGAAGCCCTTGGTGAGAGTCGATCGCGCCGGGATCGCAATAAATATCGTGATAAATATCGAGCATATTCGCGTTCTTGTGATCGTGATCGTACAGCGAGCGGGATACCATTTGCGGTTCGGACCGGATATCCGATATTGCGAGCTACCCTGCTCGGTACAACAGCAGGAAAACGTGGTGGCCAATCGCTAATGACGACAAACGAATCGGACTCTATCAAAAAACAACTTCAAGTCGGATATCATATTAATTAATATATTTTAACATATTTGAATAGTATTGGATGGTCCGATATATTTTATATTATGTATGCAATTTTAAAATGATTGTATGTGTGATTGAAATCGTGAGAACATGCAGAATCATTAACTGTAATAACAAAAAATATAATATAAAATTCTTAAACTTAAAATAATAAATAAAATTAAGGCTAATGAGAATCAGTGCGGAAATAGATGTAGACAAAATAAAATTCTTAAGTGGAACACTTGTTATAAATAAAATATAAGATGAGCTAATTGGTCAATTTCTTTTACATCATAATACAAACATGATGAAATCCATCTGATCGCAGATTCAAACCATTCTTTTGAATAAGAATATGCGCTTTCTCAGAAATTAAGCGTTTATTTAAGATTTTCTCTTGGACATTTTCCTAATCAAATTCGTGATTAAATTCAGTTCTGTGGTTCGTAATTATTGATTGGCTGGTAGTATTCCAGTTTATATGATTGCGATGTTCTGCAATCCTTAATTTCCTACTCGTCGACGTAAGAAGCATCACAATCTTTATGTTCTATCTTATATATTATATTCTTGTTACAGTTTTTTGGAAGAATGTCCTTTTTGAAAGAATGAAAATAAATCCATTAAGCTTATTACTAAAAAAAGGATAGCTTAACTCTAGCTATACACACTGGGATCTCCGGGACTCCAGTGCAACTTTCTAAATCGAGATTATTTTTCTAAATTTTTCTTTTTTTTTTGACCCTATATATCTCAAAATTTTTTAATTTTATTGACTTTTATACATTATGGACTTATTTCTTAATCAATTCTCCATCAATTGAAAAAAAATTAATTGAAATACATCCAGTTTAATAGAAGTTATGGTAATAAATATGGATGGAGTCCCAGGGAATATATCTAGGATGCAAAAAACAAGTATGTACAGCTAGGGTTAAGATTTTCATTTTTACAGATGAAAATTTATCCGATGTAGTCGAAGTATACGGAATAACAAACCAAGGAATTTTTATCAAATTATCAGAGTTTTTAATGTTATCATCTAGTAATATCATCAATAATATCAATCATTATTATGAATATCTCATTGTTTATAAGTCTTAATGTTAAATAGCATAAATGTCAACATAAAATTCGACGATAAAATTATAATTAGTAACAATGAACCAAAATAATTACAACTTAAAAATTAACTATACACATTTTTATTTACAAAGCATGGAAACATTATTAATTCTTAAATTATTATAAATTGGATCTAATAATTCTGTGTCATCAATCCGGCTGTCCTTGAGCTGAAAAAAATCGATTTCTTCGAAACTATGGGCCAACGGCTGAAACGGTCGGGCACGTATCTTTTTTTTTTTTTTCGTTTAAGAACGGCTTATAAAAAGCGTATCAAAATCCCTGATCTCTGGTGTTCCTTTTGTTAGTTTAGTCTACATAAAAGTGATTGCCAAAACTTACAGGACACCCTATATATTATATATATGTATATATGTGTATAAACTTAGTTATATTGTCATTCGGTTTTTACGTTTTTTGTCATTTAGAATCATTTCTAAAAGCTTGTAAAACAGGGTTTGTCCCGTGAAAAGATTTTTTCCAAAAATCGGATGCTGAACTGTCGTTTACATTGATTTTTATAGTTTGCGCAAAATTATTATAGTTTGCTCATCGATCTGTTCAACTTTTGCCTTGAGTGAGAACTTAATATTGAGAATAATTGTTCAGTATTTGTAATAGATTTTCACTGGGAGCAGATTGTCCAGCTATCAAAGCTTGTAATTTAATGACGCTTTGAGTGGATGTAGTCACTGATGTTGTATTAGATATCCTTCGTTCAGAGATATTTATCCAGTTAATGGTATGGAAGGTGCCAGATATTGTATCTGCTATGAAAAATAAACAGTTACACAAGCACTATACATAAGAAAATACAATATGCTTGCATTACTAATCAAATAAAAATAAATATCCTGAAAACTTATCCCAGAATGCGGTTCCCTCTACTTACAATCTTTCATAAAAATCTTCAATGTTCATCATTTGCATAGGGGAATTAATATTTTCATTAGCGTTTTTTTATGGCCTGAAATAAAAAAATCACATATTTATAAAAACTTGTAATCTGAAAAATAATAGGCACACAGCGTAAGTGTGCAATTGAACTATGGTCAGTTCAATTGCACATACCACATTAGTTAATTGATATATACTTATATATGTAACATCAAGACTGCGTTCGGAATTGACGCTTACGTACCATAAGCTTCATTGTTTTATTTATTACTCATTACTACTAGATAGAATGAAGTTTACAGAGTGTGAGTATTAATTCTAAACGCAGCCCACATATGTAGCCAACATCAAATGTGTATAAAAGATTTTTTTTTATTCTATATTGAATAGTGATTAACTTCTCATTTGATCAAATTAATATATTCTGATTTTACATATTACATTCATGTAATTCATCATACAATTATTGATTTACTTCAACGACATTGTTGCGTATCAAAGATCTATATATCGTGCACGACGAAATGCGGAAATAACGAATAGTCAGACAGTTCGGACACACACATACATACACATCTCTCGCAAATAACAGCTCATTGGGTCACGAAGCCGCCAAATGTCGCGCGCGACTAATATAAAGGATCGTCGGCGCTTATAATTCTGGCAAGTACCGCGCTTATCGTATTTATCGTCGTCGTCGTCGATCCGCGATATCTCTGATCCATTGACTACCAATTAGAAATCAGATCGGGGTAGTTCGGGGATATCAGAATCGAGGATCGTTAGTCAGTCGATCACGGAGCCTAGCAGAATGCATGTCGAAGCGATTGCGAGTCGAGACAATCGTTTTCCAAGCATTCTCGCGAGTGTCCGAATTACGTCATTTACTTGCGAATCAGGACAATAGCCCCAAGTTTTTCCCGTACTTCGACAGCTTCGACTCAGGGTATCAGCCCCTAGATATCGTCAAATACGGGATATACCCGGTATAAATCGGATATTATACAGTGCACATTTATACAGTTCGTATCACGAACATTCATTCAGTGCATGATCGTTAAACCGTACATTTTAACATTGTGACATTTACGGGTTGTGAGCCTAACTGTACATTAACTTGTGAAAATAAACTATACGAAACCACAGTGTAAATTCTTAGTAATATTATTTGCACTGATCTACGGAACAGAACATTAGGTGTTGAGAGAAATATCCAAAATCAAGAGCGATTGTAGCAGATGGAGATGTAATGATTTCTATAAAATTAGCTAAGAACAAACGGGCAATTGAGAATTGGCATAGTGATCGGTGCGTAATTCGCTTTAAAAAAGCTTTATCTTACATTAATATAAAAAGAACTTGTTTCGGCTAGTTTTCCAGCCTTCTTCAATAATTCTGCAATAATACAATAATAAGAAGTGATCCATACATATGTACACGAAATATACGATGTTACAAATATTGGCAATTCAATCGTGATCATTGTGTGATAACTCTTACTCCATTCGAGAATCATTCTCACTAGTTGCAAGGCTGGATAATAATAACTAAAATTTTTTTAATTGATAACTGTAAATGAGAATTATAATCAATGTAAACAAGATTTACTCCACAACGTAAACCTCCTAACGTAATTCATATGTAGATTCTGTTATAAAGTTGTTAATATAATAGATACATCACAGAATAAAAATGTCAAATTTTAAAAAACAGTGTTTCACACCATTGTCCGTAATTAAAATAAATTAGATGTCAAGAGACTATTTATTACGTACGAGAGTCAAGATTTAATTGTTAAAGTTTAAGTGTGATGTGTTTTTTCGGAACTAAAGTGAATAGAATATCGCAAACAATTTATTATAAACAGTATAGTGTAGGTAAATTATATTAAATATATGTATTTCTCTCCACTAAAGTCAGAATATTAAAATTGAAAGTTATGTTTTATGTTAATAAATTGTCGTCTATTATTTAAGAGTAAGTTATTTAAGAAAGGCATACATGCTTCTTCTAAGAATTCGATATCTGTTTGACGATTAATTCTATTTTTTTGTCTTTTAATATATATCCTCTCAGACATCAATCTTTTATTGCGTAATTGTACAGAATACAATTGTAAGAGTTTGAAAATTGTCTTATCATTCTATGTTAGATACGTAAACGACATTGCTTTGGCAGTGCTATATGATTCTATTAATGAAGTTCTGGATACCTTCAACTCAATGTACTCAAGAATCAAGTTCACACTTTTGGAGTTGAAGGAAGTTGGAGGGGGAAAAAAAAAATTAAATTTCCTTGATATAACATTAATCATGAACAAAAATATAATAGAATTTGATTGGTTTCACAAGCCGTCTTTTTCTGGTAGGTTTATGAATTTTCATTCTCTCCATGCGATAACACAAAAGAAGGGAATTATTATCGAGATTTTAAATAGGGCTCTTTGTTATCGCATCCTAAGTATCACACAAAATAGAATTTATAATTACTACTTTTATGGAAAATGATTATCCTATTGAATTCATTTTCAACGTTATTAATTCTAGAATTAAATCTTTTATTCATCAAGACTCATCAAAACAGTATAGGGGAAAGTGGGGGAATTGTGCGCAGCGGGTAATTGTGCGCATCCTGGTTTAATATTTTTCCAATAGATGAAGATCATTGTGGTGAAATTTTTACGCAGGAGGCGTAATCATCCTCTAAGATATATTTACAAAAGATACAACTGCTAATAAATACATTGCTAATCAGAGAAATACAAAAAATTTATACTCTAATTAAGAACAAATGTGTGCGTCTCGTATTTTTTATAATTTGACTTGCGTTTTGAGCGATCAAATTGTGATCTATGGGGAATGAGAGTGAGTAAGATAAGCAAACATTGAATTCACAATGATTGAAATTATTATACTTATTTTACTCTGTAGTCACTTGTCTAAGCTGTGGAGAGACAAAAAAAGTGAAATCTTGTTATTTTAGCAATCAGAAAATAAAGTGGTAAGTTGATAATTTTTAATTTGTTTAATTAAAGTTATATATGTTATTAAAATATGTTATTATGTGCGTCTTTTGAGCTGTTATTTATTAAGCTTGTATTTATTAAGAAATGTTAAAGAAATCATATCAAGTCAGGTCGCGGCGGATAACTATGCGCAAGCGTTTTGAAGTGCGCACAATTATTCATCTTCTATATACTATATGATTAGCAGTAATTTTTTCGTTTTTTCTTTGTATTATTATTTTATTTTGCCATTTTGTTTTGCCAAAGTCTATGTGCATTATTATTATATTATTATTATATTATTATTATATTAGTTTTGTATTTTTGCTTAATATATGTAATATATATTTAAAATATATTTAATATATATTTATATATTGTTATTATATATTGTATATTGTTCATTATAAATTTATACTCTAATTAAGAACAAATGAGTGCGTCTCGTATTTTTTATAATTTGACTTGGGTTTTCAGCGATCAAATTGTGATCTATGGAGAATGAGAGTAAGATAAGCAAACATTGAATTCACAATGATTGAAATTATTATACTTATTTTACTCTGTAGTCACTTGTCTAAGCTGTGGAGAGACAAAAAATAGGTTACTCCAGACAATAAAGAGATATTCATCCTCGGTTTCACATAGAGCATAACTTCGACAGTTCTGCCGACATATATATTATGTTCTACGAATTTGCTGAAGATGGTTTGAAGTAAACCGAATTATAAGTAATACGAATTAAGTCTGTATTGAAAATGTTGTTTTTAATATATTATATGAAGAGTTTATGACTACTATATAAATTGCACAACAACTCTCGCGCTGTGTAAAGCTCTCATTATTCGTACATTATATTTTTTGTTTTTTCGAGAGCTCGATTTAATCTTGATTTTAAAATATTTGAATTCCTACAACATAAAAAACAATATTTTGAAAAGGAAGCAGATTTAGAATACGGTTTGGTTTTCGACAAAATGGGAATCACACCAATAGAACGTTATGTTGCTTCAACAGGATCATATATAGGCAAAATAAACTTTCAAATGAAAAAGGTATTGCATCCCATGTAATGGTTTTCATGTTTGTCGGCACTGTAAATCAATGGAAATCTGTAATAGAATACCATTTCACAGGAAGTAGTTGTAAGAGTCTCTCTTTACAACAAATTATCTTTCAGATAATTAGTAAAGCAGAACAGATAGGTTTTCGAGTTAATTTTATAACATCAGATATGGATTCAACAAATACTGGTTTGTGGAAGTTATTAGGAATAAACAGTGGAAGATATAATAAAGTAATTAATAAAATTATACATCTGTTTAATTCTAATCGATTTTTATATGTGATTGGTGACCCACCACATATCTTAAAAAAGCAAGCTTTACTTAATAAAGTGATAACTATCAGCAATGATACGATGATTAAATATAAGTTAACTTCAAATAAAATTTTGTCAAAACATTTCTTTCAGTTAATAGTTATTCAACATAATTGCAAACTTTTATTGACGCCTAGATTAAAAATAAATAATCTCATTTGCAATAATTTTAATAAAATGAAAGTAAACAAGGCTAAAAGTGTTTTCTCTCATGATATAAACAGTTCATTTGAATTGTTAGCAGATGAGTTTAATAAAATAGACTTTATTACTACTGCATGGTTTGTAAAATGATTTCTAAATGGTTTTGTCTAATAACATCAAGAAGTTGTAATTTAGCACTTGATAAAAAAAAAATGAATAATGAAAATATTTATTTTTTAAAAGAAGTTATTCATATTTTTACAGATTTAGTAATAGGTAACGGTGAATTTAAACTGATTCAAAGAGGCACAATGATAAGTACAATATCGATGATAGAGTTAACCGAATATTTTATTACAGAAAGAAATGTAGAATACATTTTACTTCTCGATTCAATTGCCTTGGATTGCCTTGAAAATATTTTTTCTTAAATTAGACAAAAAAACTCTAAATCTCATCCGCTACAATTTACAAACGATTTGAAATTAATATCAATAGCTATATATATGAGATATATCAATAGTAGTAATTATGAAAACGATGAGAGCGAGAATATTTATCAGGATTTCTTAATTATATAACAGAAAATAAATAGAAGAAAGAATGTACTATTGATACAATAATACAAATAATATTATACGTAATATTAATGATGATGTTCCACTTTTTTCTAAAAATTCTGTATCAAGATTGTAAAATCTTGAATTAAATAGCTTATATAATCTTGGTGGTTATCTTTTAAATTCTATTAAGAAAACATGTAAAATATGTAATGTATGTTTACAATCTGCTGTCTCAAAAAATGAATTAAAGTATTCATTTACTAAATTTGTGCAATTGAAATATTACACAAAAAATTCTTTATATTTTATTGATATAAATACATTTAAAATTTTTATAGCAATGAAACAAAGATTTTGATATTGTAACAAATATTTTGATATAAACAATATTAAATTATTTTTAATAAGAAATTTTATAATAATATTAAATTTAAATGTGATAATTTTAAAGCGATCATAATCTGTTAACAAAAATAATTGCTAGATTTGTTGTATTTAGATTAAGAATTTATAATAAAAGAAAAAGTGTTTCATTACTTTAAAGATATGATAGTAATCTATGTATAATATTCATTAAAAAAACATTCTAAAAAGTTTATGTATACATTTTTCTCCTATCTGAATTTATAAGATTATTGACGTTGAATTGGAACGGGAGTTGCCACAAACGATGAACCAATCAAAAGTTGACTCTCTCGTGTCCAGACTCTGGTATAGGGATCTCTAGCTAAATGTAGAGTATCTATAGGAGTACGGGCGTAACTTAGACAGAGCGTAACAACAAAGCGTAAAAAATGAAGGAGTGTTTCTCAATACGTACACTAGGCGTCATTGATGTTTTCCCGTTTGAAATTAGTTTCCTCCGATCATACACTTCTGGATATTCATTCATTATGACTATTAGGTTCGCTAATGTTCTAATTTGATATAACGTACAACTTATTGCCGTATCTCAAGAGATGGCAATAAATCGTACGTCATACGCCAAAGTTTGTGCGTATTACTTATGTCTACAACTTAAGTCTCTAAGGCCCGGTTGTACCAACGTTACTCTAATTTCAAGACTTCTCTTTTTTCCTATCTCTTTTCGGTTTTAAAACGAGACAGAGAGAGTTTTACGTTTCGCTTAAAACATTAACATTGATGTAACCGGGCTTAAGTAAGGTATTTTTTTTCTCATTTTATTATAAAGTACATTTGAAATCATGATTTTCATTTCAACCATTTTTATCTATCTTTTACAGTTTCGACGACATTCGCTTCAAAAGAAAAAAAATTAATTTTATTCGAGGGGATGTTTCATCCTTTAAAAAAGCGAGCACGTATAAAAAAATACGTGTCGTTTATTTTTGTCTGGAGAATAATATACTAAAAGCTCTTTAAGTTCGGAGGGGGATAATTGAGTTTGACTTCCGGCCGAGGTAATATTTTTCGCAATAAATTTTTATTAACAGTTTTTCAACATATTAACATCTTTATAATATGATGCCTAATTGTAGCATCAAATTATTAAAATTACTTGTCAATTTAATTAATTCGCGATTGCTAGAGTAGTATAATTGCATTTATAGCCTGAAAAAATAATTCGACGCGCAGTTTAAAAGTTTAAAGACTACAATATGATATATATGCAAGTACATATATGTTATATGGTATAACATAGTGAGATTCAAGATTGAATTATTTAAGCAATGAAAATCCAGTTTCGACTGTTATAGGCATTTTAATTTCTAGTATTGATTGTGTTCTTACATATGCAATTTAAAATAAAGATTTTTAATATTGACACAATTGACGCCGCTTAATGCGATCGTTGGCTGCGTTCAGCGGATTCAATTGAGTAAGCGCTCGCTGTTATTAATATATTCTCCCAGATCTAAAATATTGATTGAACCTAAAAGAATACACAATAACAGCGAATTCACTGTTGAATCTGCTGATAGTGAATAACTAATAGCAAATAATAATAGCTAAAATACATGTCGTATCATGTTATGACATGTCGTGACATGTCCTGTCATATTGGAATCGTACGTTTTCCAAGATTAACTTTGAGAGTAAAGCAAAGAAAAAGCCATGTTCACTGCGGTTTTTGGAAATGAATGCCCACGTATTAACATGGAAAGAAACCACAAAAATGTGGACATTACTCTACGAGATTTAGTATACGAAAAAGGCCAAGTCCACTCTCAGATTTCTTTTTAATAGATTTTTAATAAATTTACGAAAATTTGCCCAGGGCCATTGGTTTTTAATAGTATGTCATTGATGCTAAAAATAAATTTTTTTATCAATCACGATTCAGTTTTCATTCAACGTCATTTTGTGATGTTATTGTTGAATAATATATTCGTTGACGCTCCCCAGTAAAAAATTTATCATACATGAATAAATATGTATAAATTTTCTACCTCCATCACTGCCATTGGTAATTCATTTTATGTCGATGGGGCATTCACGTAATGCAATTTACCACTCTCTTCCTTTGAGGCTCTCTAACTTCCACTTTCACCTCATCTCCTCTCTGCTTTAGGAGCGCACAACTTTCATCCTCCCATCATATACATAATATAAATCAATTATGAAATATGTAAAAACAGAAACTATGGCTCTTTCGCATCAAAATCTTTCCTTTTCTCCAATTTCATGAAAAAGAAATACTTTGATTGGATGATTCCCTTATGCTCTATGCATTTTATACGTTATACAAGAGTCTGTACTGCGGCCATTAATTATTCTTAAATTGTACGATTGATAATTTTATTTTTATTATAAATTAAATTGATTACATAGATCTTTTACAACTTGTTTCTCTTAAGGCAGTAAGGATATTTCGATGTAACGGATACACAGTAATCTCCTATTGTAGAATAGTTATTGTCGAATATATTGCTATCCACCACAATATATTTAGTAATATCGGAAGAACAACCAGGTATGACACTGCAAGAGTACGTAATCATAATAAATAATTGATTTGTTCGACTTACACTTTTTTACACTTTTTACACTTAAAATGAGATAGATATATTTGGCGAAAAGAGAAAAAGCGAAGATGCTAAGTGTAAGTAAGTCGAATCTAATATTGTAGTTGTAAAAAAATTTTTTTAATTGCCTATCCAAGCAGAACAACAAGACATTAAGATATCAAAATGATGTCAAAATGACTCCAAAATGATCATTAAAAGTCATTTTTTAATCATTGCCGATTCGTTTTAATGTAATTTTGACGCTGTGATTTGTTATTCTGCTTGGGTATAAATAAGAAATTCTAAAGAAATACTTTTTTATTTATACGTACTTAAGAAACGGGAATATTCTAGACCTGAAAAAAGTAGAAATAAATAACGTAATGTGATTTTTATCTACAACGTAGCGTCTATCTTATAAATTGTTCAGAAAAACTTACAAAATGATTAATTTAAATTTATTATTAATTTAATTTAAACATGCTGTTAGTTGATAAAAAAACTTACGATACGGGAACACCGATATATACACAATTATCTAACAGTGTATTAGTCAGATATTCAACAGCTATATTATGCGAGCAGTTTAACTGAAAAAATGAGCCTAAAACAAAAAATTTTATTATTAATTTATATTATATAATTTCTTATTTTCTTTTTTTTTACTACTATAGTGATATATTTTCCGAATATTTAGTTAAATATAGTAATTAATTACTCACATGCTGGTTGCGAAATGCCATTATTGAACCATAAATTGAGGTGAGCTATAGATTTTTGTATCCCGAGAAATGATGAATGAAGAGCTACTACATGTTTGGCGTCTGTTTTGCAAAATCTATCCTTGCAATTGTTAAATAAGAATGAGGGACCCGCGGGATCAGTTCCGATGAGTAGCGGAATCTTACCGTAATTTGATTTCTGAAGATTCTTCGCAGCGAAACCACTTATATGCGCGCCAAGACTATGGCCTATAAGCGTGATCTTCTTCAATGGAACATTGCACACGTTCATTACTGATTTGACGTAGCTGAAAGAAAAATCTTTTACAAATATATATGAACTAAAGATATCGTATTTTATTCGGTTTAATATCGTCATTTAATTCTTATTATTTTCAATATAATATATACAATGTACATATATACAAAATTAAATTTTAATAATCATTATAATCTATTTTACATTATATACTAATTATAGGTATTAATTGTTATCTACTATTACAATATTATTTGGAAAATCATTTGAAACTGAAATTATTTGAATTTGGATTTATATTTATTATATATGTATATCTGTATTATTAACACTGTAAAGTAGCTATACCTTGCCAAGTAGTCACCAACTTCGCGAGTGTTACGTACTGCGAAAGGATACGCTAGCAGATTTATGATAACAGGGTCATTATAGCATGCTGCATTAGACCAATCTAGCACAAATACAGTACAGTCTTTCTACAGAAAAAGTCATATTCTGTTAAATTATTTTACTGCAAGCATTACAATATTTTTCTATTACTTATGTAATGTATAAAATTTAAAAAAAAAAAGAGAGAGAAATTTGAGAGATTTTTGTTTCTATTCTTACGTATAAAAAATATTTACCTTTAACAGTAAAGAGGTAAGCTTATAAAAATTAGGCCAGTACGAATGTGCAAGAAAACCATGGGTTATAAAGAAGACTGATTTTGATGAATCGAAAAAATCGCAGGATTTGTTTACTTCGATAAATTTACCCTGAGGAATATTACTGAAAGAAATACGAATGTAAGTGATGTGAGAAATAAATTAACATTAGATACTAACGAGTGTACTTTACCTGGTGAACAAAACCATTGATACCGATGTAACACCGAAGACACAGGAATTTGTTAAATTTTTAAAAATATTTATATTGTCGAAAATGTTTAAATCACTCGCGGCATATAAACACATGTATTGTGTAAAAAAAATTAGAATTGTAGTAGTAACGATCTGCATTCTTTGAAAAAGAAGACATTAACGATCTAACGGACTACTGAAGATATTAATGGACAATAAGAAAAATTAAAAAAAATATGATGTATTAAGCAATAACTTTGATAAACGTTTTTACAAAATATTGACATTACAGCATTATTGACAACTGTAAGTTATTTGCTGAGTTTGTCATGAGTGCGATTGCTCATGACCTAATAAACGATAACGCGATCAAGGTGAGAAATCGAGTTGTGAAACTCGTAAGAAAGAATAACCGAATAAAAAGAAAATTATGAAATAAAAAACTAAGTTAACGAAGATACGGTCTAATTGCACGATCAGTGCAGAGAATTCGATCGCGGATATCCAATTATAATTTGACGCCGAATGACACTGATTAGAAGTTGACGCGGCAAAGACACGAGATAAATATTGAAAAGTGCGAGCAAGCGAGTAAATCATTGTATAATTCATGCGACGTATTACTCTATCTTTTCGCGGTTCGAGAATAATAAAAAGTGTAATCGAAGTTTAAATGAAGAATATAATAATTATCAAGAGTCTAATATAATAATTATATCCGAATCTTCGATGATCCTGGATCTTGTGCTGATATACATAATTGCGGCAGTATGCAGAAAATATGTAAAATGATATTTTATAAAAATATATGTGATAGTAAATAATTAATAACAAAATTATATACATATATTATTGCATAGATGATTTTTATTTTTATAATGTCTGATAATAAAAGTAAAAAATATTTATCTTTATTAAATGGTTATTTTTCGCATTATTATTTCTTTTTTAAAAAAACATATTTAAAAAAATGAAAAAATTATATATGTATAAAACAATGAGTTAGAGTAAATATAAATTGTTGGTCATATTTTGAGTTATCATTTTTAATGAATTATCCATATTTATTATAATTTAGGAATCAAAACTATTATATATAAAAAGGATTTTTTTAAGGATTATGAAATAAAAATGACAAAAATAATAATATTTGATTGTTGATGTTTCTAAGTATATGATCAAGTATTTTATATTTGATCTTATTTGATTAGCCAATAACTTTTTGTTAAAAAATAGCTTTTTCCTTTTTCTGAAAAATTCATATGATATTTTCATACGTATTTTGTAATTTTTGTATAAGGAAACGTTATATTTAAACTCATTTCATAAATAAAATATTAAATTTATTAATTTGTATGTCAATATTCTTTTATAATTTAATATTTAAAAATTACATTTAATTTAATAATAAATAATGTTTTTTAAAATTAACATTTAATTTAATCTACGTTAATTTAGTCTTAATTTAACTAATTATAACTATTTCGTTTATGCAACTACTTATTCTAACATAGCTGCTCAGGAAAAAATGGCCCATATAATACTATAACAGGGGTCGGCACCATTTGCACTTCTCGGCCGATATTCGAAGGCTCCGCCTTCCTCTTCTCATCTCATCACTCTGCGCGAGTCCAAATGCCGCCCAATGCTTAGGAGCGTATAACGCTCGTAGCCATGAAATCCATTCATTTTGGGTGCTCACATTGTAAATTTCATTCTGTTTTTTTTCTTCATTGCATAATTAAGATATAGAAAGAAGGTAAGATTGAACGCTTACGCGTTGCTTCATTCTATCTTAGTTATGTAATGAAAAAAATAAATAATAATGAAAAAAATTGATAGAATAAAGTTTACATCGTGAGCGCCCAAAGCGAGTAGGCCTCATGTCTACGAGCGCTATACGCTCCTAAGCATTGGGCGGCATTTGGACTGCGCGTGGGATTATGAGATGAAAAGAGTAGTGGAAGACGGAGCCGAGTCACAAATCGGCCTAGAAGCAAATGTCGAGCCCTGTTAATGTACGAATACTAATAAATATATATATATATATATATACATATACGAATGTATATAAAATTATACATAATTGTATGTAATTAATTTTCTCATATAGTTATATACAATAATATTTGACATCATACAAGATTGTACAAATTTGTATACGTAACAGGTCTTTTTTATTTCTACACAAGACTTTCTCGCTTTCGCCAAATATCAAATATGTACCTATTTTACTTTAAGTTTCAAAAGTGTATATATTTTAAACGTATTATACAATCTAATATTGTAGGTAAAATGCAAATTCAAATATTAATTCCCTCAGATCTAATTTTATTAGAACTATGTTAAAAAAATTTTTTAAATTCAATTTCGCACACTTTAATAAGTTTATTTCATTTATACTAAACAATTAATTTTTAATTTTGACTATTTTTCTAACATATACATTATTGTGTATATCAGATGAAATCGATAGAATAATTTCAACAGATAATCATCAAATTCAATATACATTACAATGTATGTATATAGGTCTGAAGGAATTAAATAAAACATATAAAAACAAATTTTTTCATATAGCATACACACTTATAAAATATACGTTGATTACTATGGAATTATTCATGCAGATCATTATTCGTAATATATAAAATATTATAGCGCAATATTAATATATTATAATACTAAAGAATTAAGTTAATTAGAAATTTAAATTATGAAAGACTGAATAATATTAAAATATAACACTAAATTATGATACTAAATTATGATATTAAAAGTATATACAATATATATAAATTGTATATACAATATATATACAATATATATACAAAAATATATATACAGTATATACAAAAAAAAGACAATATAAAAGTAAAATATTATTATTTAATTATTTTAATTCAAGAAGAAAATCGAAAAATACAATCTAACGTTCTTTTTATCTTTTTCGCATTTTTAATCGATTCCATCTATCAATTTTTCTAGTAAACTTTGTACATTGCTTGCTTAATTTCTTTTCATCAGTAATAGTTTAAAGATTTTAACAAATAAATTTTAAAAAATAATAAAAATCTATGCTAAATAAAGTCATGAAATTAAATTTAATTATACTTATTAATTATGTGACTGTCTATTATTACATTTATTATGAGAGTGAATTGTAGAACTTTATTTCCATTATAATTAAATTAAAAATATAATTAAAATGTCGAATTCGCCTCAACTTATTTTCGATAGACAGAAAGATTCTTTGTACAGTAGGGAAATTCTGATATAACAGAAACACAGTAGTCGTAGAAATCTCCTTCTATGGCATAGTTATGGTCGAATATTCTATAATCCACGATAATGCAATCAGTTTCGTCAGAAGAACAACCAGGCAAAATACTGCAGAAGAATGTCCAGTTTTGATAAAAAAGTATAGTAATCGTAAGACAAGAAAAGATTTTTTTATTTATACATACTTGAGAAACGGAATTGTTCTGAGTCTGAAAAAAAACATAAATAATGTACATATGGTTATAACAATTAATGTAGCTTACAGTTAATAAAAGAGTTTAATTTGATATGATAAAGTTTTGATTTGATATGATAAATCTTTAAAAATTTACAAAATTTACAAAATTTTACAAAAGTTGAATTGATTTAAGTTTAAACATGTTATTAATAAAAAAAGCAAACTTACGATATAGAAACACCAACACCAGTATATTTACAATCATGGAACAACGTATTACATAAATACGCGATGGCTATATTATGCGAGCAATTGAGATTCGAAGAACCAGCCTGAAACAAAAATTTATTTCATTTATAATTTCTTTCTATTAGCTGTTGTTTTTATAATTGTTTTCCCTGATTAATTTTTAAATTAAATATAATAATTACTACCACATGCTGGTTGATTTAATCCGTTATTGAACCACAAATCAAGATGACCTATAGACTTTTGTATTCTGGCAGCCGACGTATTAGCCGAAGAACTACTACACGTTCCGCATCCTTCTTGCAAAGTCTGCCCTCGCAATTACTAAACATAAATAAGGGATATGCGGGATCGGAAGTGATGAGAAGCGGAATTTTGCCGTAACCTGATTTCTAGAAATCCTTTGCGGCAAAGCCACTTACATGCGCACCTAGACTATGGCCCATAAATGTAATATTCTTCAACGGAACATCGCACATGTCAATCATTGATTTAACGTAGCTGAAAAAAAAATTGTATAGAAATATATTTTATATATGTATGTGTATATATATATATGCAGAGTATATATGCAGAGTATTCCAAAGTATTCTCTTTTATCTTCCAAAATAAGATCCATTTAAAAATATATTCAGATAATAATTTTACAGTTTAAAAAGCTCTATTCTCGTTTTATCAGTTTAATTTTGGATGACATTGCTAAGCTCAGGTCAAGATCATATTGATTTTTTTAAATCCCCACTTTTTGTTACATATTCTTGTTTACATATTCCAGTTTATCTCGAGAGTTTTTCAAAACACTATAACAAAATATTTATAAATGAAATAATTGTTTAAATTATAAGTGAAAGTTATAATACTGCATTATCTAATCTGTTTGATTGATAAAATCTTTTAAATGTTATTTAGGATCATGATCTTGACATCATATATCAAGATTAAGGCCTTTGGAGATTGTACCTTTTATTTTAATTTTTATAATAAAAATGAAAAAATAAAACAACCTCAAAAGACTTTGTTCTTGATATATATGGAATCAAAATCATAACACTGAAAAATATTTAACAGATTTTGATTTCAATCGAACACTTTAGATAATGCTAATGCCAACGATATTGTAACTTTCAAGTCTTATAACTCAAAAAGTACTTAATGAATAAATATTTTATTATAATATTTTGAAAAGCTATCAAGATAAGATACAAGAATATGCAATAAGAATAAAGGTTTCTATTTTTAAAAAATCGATATGATCTTGACTTGATGTTGGCGATGCCATCCAAAAGCAAACTGATAAGACTAGTAAAAAGATCTTTTTAAATCATAAAACTATTGAACATTTTTTTGATTGAATCTTATCCTGGGAAAATAAAAGGTGATCAGGGACACCCTATATAACAGGTAAAGCTAAATTTTTGATACTGTTATTGTTATACTATAGTTGTTGTACTATAGTTGTAATACTATTGTTATCTAAAATTTATTTATTTAAATTGTAATTAAAATTATTTGAATTTCAATTTATATCTTTTATTATATTATATTTTCAATCAATATTTTGTTTTAATTTAACGAAATATTGGGAAAGCTATACCTCGCCAAATAGGTACCAACTTCAGGAGTGTTACGTACTGCAAGAGGATATTCTAGCAAGATTTATAGTGGCTGTTACACGGTTATAGCATGCTGCGTTAGACCAATCTAATAAAAACATTGTATAATCTTTCTATATATAAAAAAGAAGTTATTTTATTTATTTTTTTATGGATTTTACTTTTTTTCTTGATTGTATAATGTAATATAAGATTTCCAAATTACAATATATAAATAAGATTTACAAATCACATTTAAAAAATTCTTCTTTTCAATTTTATTATTAAGTATAAAAATATTTTATACTTAACTTGGACAATAGAGAAGCAAAATTAGGAAAATTATAATTGAGTGAATTGGCAAGAAAAACCATGAGTCATGAAGAAAACTGATTTCGAGGGATCGATAAGATTACAGGATTCATTTACTCGAACAATTTTGCCATTAGGAATATTACTGCAAAAAAATGCAAATGTAAAAGCTGTGCAAGAAATAAATTTACAGTGACATTAATACATTATTCATGTGTATGGTTTACCTCGTGTACAGAACAGTTGAGACCGATTTAACACCAAAAATACAGGAAATTGCTAGATTGAAACATAAAATTGTCTGTAAAAAAATCTGTAAAAATATCTATTTGCGGCATATAAATATACAGGATATCCTGCGAAATCAAAATATCACAGCAAGAACCTTAACAAAGTTATATGTAACATACCCGTTAGTAACGTAACACGTGTATTATATTACAGTTATATTGTTGAGTGGGATATTACAACTAATGGGTATGTTACATGTAACTTTGTGTTTGTTGAGAAGTTTTAAAAAAAATTAAGTAAAAAGGTTACGTATACATTTTTATTTTAAGCGATTAGTAGTTTTGAGATATGAAGCTTTAAATATAGTCAATTATAGATTACGTTTAGACGATCACCTGTCCACGAATTGTGCGTACAATAGTTCAGTAAGTGCGCACTTCAGTAAAAATAGTCCATATAAACGTAATCCTTAATTGGTCATATTTAAACTCTTATTTTGTCACAACTTTTGCTTAAAATAAAAATTTATAAAGACCTTTTTACTTAATTTGTTTTAAATTTTCTTATTGTGGTATTTTGATTTATAAATTTCCATAATTTTCTCAGGGAAATCCTGTATGATGTGTATAAAAAGTATTATAACAATGATTCAAAATAATAATAATGTAAAATAAGATTAATGTTGAAAAGAATCCGATTATAAGAAGTACAATATTTTACTAAATATCTCTATGTAAAATTTGATATTACAATATTGTTAATAACTGTAAATTATTGGTAAATGTGCAGAAAATGTAGTCATATTAAACTTATGATTTATATGTATAGTTGTATGTAACATACGCTCAATTTTATTTCTCTTTATAAGGAAGTTAAATAAATATAGCGCTAATAAACGTTTTTTTTTAAATATTCATCTTTAATATTTTTATATACATAACTATTTGTGAAATTATCTTTATTGTAGAATTAAAAAAGAAACGATTTTAAGACTTTAAAGGCGAAATTGTAGGGTTTCTGTGATTTCAAAAAAAGTTTAAGATAAAAAATGTTACTTAAAAAAGCTCGAGACACATAATTCATGATGCTCATTATTATTAGAAATTTGTAATTGTTATGGAAATTTAAAGGATTATCAAACAGTTTTAAATTTTAAGTATGATTTTAAGAGATATCTATTAATAGAAGATTTTGATCTAAAAAAAACGGTTTTTATGATAACTTTAACAATTTCTTTTATTAAAGAAAAGCTATTAAACATAAAAATTTAAAAGTTTCTATTTATTTATTTAGATCTGAATTATATATCTTAGAAATTTTTGAAAGTCTTAAACTTAGTATTCTTAAAGTTATTAACTGCTACATTCTATTTAATAATAATAAAAGTAATTAGAGAACTTTTATTAAGCTGAAACGAATAAACAAAATTTTTAATATATATTTCTACTTGAATATCATTTATACTAGAAAAAAAAAGTTGTATTAAGACTATAGCATTAAATTGTAAATTGCATTAATTGTATTAAAGTTCTAAGTCTATTTTTTAAACAGTTTTGTTCTTTTTTTTAGTAAAAAAGGGCAAATTATTGATACGTAATTTTTAATTCTATCATCATTTCTTCGTTAGATATTAGATATGGTATTAAAGAATTAATCCTCAGTTTTCAAATATTTTTCCTTACGTTAAACAAAAACTTTCTGTAAAACTTTTTAAAATTAAAATTTTAGAATGTTTTCAAAAATGGAATTCTAATCATTTTTCTTTAATCTTAAAAAATACTAGCTTCACAAAAAATATAGCTATTTTTCATGAAAGCAGGATGATATTATTTATTTGTTACAAGTGCATAATTAAAAAATTGATATTTTTTAGTTATCTGTAGATTAAGAACAGAAATATAAAAAAAGGGAAATTTACTTTAAAAGAATATAATATTATTTTTTCATTTATAATGAGTTATATATCATTTCGAAATTAATATTACATAATTTTAAATTTAAAACATTGGAATTTATTTTCAGAAAAACTACATTTCTTGAACTATGTCATTGTTGCAGCACAAAAATGTACGATATTTTTTAAAAATATTTCTTAAAGATTGATTTAAGAATCGTATTAACCATCATTCACTGAAGGCTTCACATTAGAATCCGTTATCTGCAAAAAAAGGTCTGTAAAAGTAGACAAATTGTATTCTCAAGTGTTTGTACATTAAATCCTAGATGCATCTAGGATTAATTTTAGACGCATTTAGAATTGAAAGGGTTAGTATTTTTTTGCAGTCTAAATTATTTTTCACAAATGAGCAAGCATTTACTCTACATTATTTAATCAATAAATCTAACATAAAAATTAAAGAATTTTTATTAAATTATTTTTAACATATTTACTATCGAAAATTTAGAATAAATTCACTCTGAAAAGTGAAATTTCACTTTTAAAGATTGAAAATTGAGCCATTGCATCTTTTGCAAGATTGGCTTAATTTCATTTTTACAGTGAGATCCGATTCCACTTTAAAGAATTAAGAAAGTATAAATGATGTTGAAAATTGGAGAGATTGAAAGAATAAGGATTCTAATGTTCAGTTTCAAAAGTGGGAAAACATGCTTACCGCCTTATGATCACTCGGAGCTGCTATTGTACTGAAAAAATTGTAGAGTAGTATAAAAAATGATGCAATTATAATCAATCGCATCATTGACGAAGAGGTAAAAAAAAAGTGATAAGAAAAATATTTATCGAGTTATCTTCAAAATGTAGCCTTGATGTAAAATGAAAATAGTAACAAAAAGTACATAGTTTACTTCACAAAACGTAGAAAAGACGCTATTCAACGACTACTTTTTTGTTAACTGACAAGGAAATAAGCAAGAAAGGGACGAAATATGTCGTAGTATTATCAGTTATATAGCATTTAATGCGAAATTACATATAAACTACATAATTTTTGCATTTATAATACAGAATAATCGGAAATATAATATAATAGCACAAGTGACGCGTATACAGGGTGTTTTATTTAATTGATATACTCCAAAATAATGAAAATGGCTATATTTATAAAAAAATATTTAGGAAAATGTATAATCTAAAAAGAGACAAATAATATATATGAAATTAATTTTCACAATACTCGAATTTTCAAAATCACATAAAAGTCATTTAAAAAAATAGAAATGTGTGATTTTTTTATGTGATGTTATTCTTCTATTTATTCAGCATATAAAAATATTAAGTTATAAAAAAAATTAATAATTTACGAGATACATATTTAGTATCTATTTATTTTTTGATACATTTTTAAATTTAATATAAAATATTTTAAGAAAAAATTATAATTTTTTATAATTGTACTTTAATACTTTTATATGCAGAATAACTAGAAGAATGTTTGTAAAAACAATTTCGAACATTAATTTTCGAAAGTTGATTTTACTATTATTTATTTGTCTCCTGGCCGTATAACTTTTCTGAACACTTTTTTTTTAATTTAATTGTTTTCAATTGTTATTTCAATGTACGTCAATGAAGTGAAACACTCTATATATACACATTATTGGAGGAACATAGGTCGGTTTGGAAAATTTACGTAACAGAGTCGTAAAAATATAAACACCCAACTCTATCCTTCATGTTTTATGTATATATTCGTATATGTAAAGAACTACACACTAAATGCACTTTGAGATAGTTTGAAGCATTCAAAAAGTAAATGTTTTACAAAATTGTTATTGTTATAATTATATAAAAAGCATGTCTGTACTATCAATTTGAAGATAAGAGAGCTGAGAATATTTTTTAAATAATATATTGTAATTTATGATAATGTACACATATTGATGTGACTACATTGAATTTTCTATGGTGTTAATTAAATTAGTTGAGGGTTAATATATGATAATAACAATTTTTAAGGATGTTTATTGAAATTTTAAACAAAATTCTCTGAGAATTTCTGGATTTTTTATATTCATTTTAACATTCCAGGTAAGAAATTAGTTTTTAACTTTCAAATAAGAGTGAGTGAAAACAGCGCAAATAAACTATATATTTAAAATTAATAGAAAACAGGAATTTTACGAGACTACGTTTATCATTTTTTACAATTGTAGCTACGAAATCTATGTTTAATATACAATAGTATAGAAAAGACTCATTGCATGTATAATGTATATGTATAATATATATGTATAATGAGTTGTTCTATTCTAGCCTACCTCGATCAAAGCTAGATCTTCTCAATGCTTAAATAATTCACAGAATTATCTGAATTATCTATATCTTATACATGTACATACATGCATATTTTTGTAGTTATTCACACTGCGCGCCGAAACTTTTCCGGACTTTATCAAACGCAATTAAACTACTGCAATAATATCACAAGTTAAATTAAATTGACAAGCAAATTCTCAATCTTCGATCCGATATCATATTATAAGAGCATTAATATGTTGAAAACCTTAAATAAATTATTGCGAAGATTATTATAAGAGACACGAGTACAAGAGATGCCGGCCGAGGTATTTTTGGTAAATTTATTTAAGATTTTCAGTACATTAACACCCTTATAATATGATAACAGATCGAAGATTAAGAATTTATTTGTCAATTTAATTTAATTTGTTGATATTATTACATACAATAGTAGATACAATAGTTTAATTGCGTTTGATAAAATCCGGAAAAATTTCGGCGCACAGTTTGAATAACTACAAAAATAAGGTATATATGCATGTACATATTACAGAATATAGATAATTCACTGTAAATTATTTAGGCATTAAAAAGATCTAGCTTTTACCATTATAAGCTTGAATATGCTTATATTTAGTATTTAATTTCATGTCAGTCTTAATAAAATCTTATTATTGTTTATTCTATTCTATTGAGTATTATTTTCTACTATCACTCATTTTTTATAAATAAAAACTCGTAAGAGATACCCGAGAATACACACACAAATATACGCGGATTTATATGTTATACTTATTCGATTTTTAATATATTGGAACCTCGTTATAATGCATCTTGAAATAGCACGAGAAATCCTTGCTACGAGCAGCCTGAGGACTAGCAGTAACCACTAAAATGAATTTCATTGTTTTGTTAAAGTAGAAGTAATGTTCATTGTAATGTTCAAACTCCCGAACCATGTGTTGTTATGAGATTTCAGCGTATTTTGTATTGCAAAAAAAATAATCAACATTTTTAGAAATCAAAGGAATTTGAATTTAAAAGTAAAATTCAAAATTTTTCTTTTGTTCTAATAAAATGGTGTGGCATATCTGGAGCATTTAAAAATCAAAAAGTAATTGTAGAAATTGTGAAGTCAGGGATTGGATTCCGGAAGGGGAAAAAGTTAAGTGTTCAACGTATTTTCTACGTAGCATTGTCAGTTCGTAAGCCATAGTGATTGTACTTTTTCTATGAGAAATCCTACAATTTTATTTGAAAAATATATTCGCACAAAAATGTTTTGACACATTTTTTAAATTAAAATATATATATTTTAAGTTAAAATATATACTTTTAATTGTTCATTCCTTTAGTTCTTTTATTTTTATCTCTACATTAAATTTAATTAATAATATTTTTTGAAGAAAGTTTTTTGTGTTTTTCAAAAAATTCAATTTTGTTTAATGTTAAATATTTTTTGCGATTTAACAACTTTTTAACAATTCTACTTATACTGGATTTACCTTTAGACTCTTCAAAATAAAGATTTTACATAATTAATATTATTTTAATTACTACGTATTTTTCTGAAAATTAAGAATACTTGAACATCAACGAGATACGCTATACTTCTGTGCAATATAACGACGATAGCGAAAACATGTGCAATAACTGATGATCAATAATCTAAGAGTACAGATACGACGTGTTTAGTTGAACAGTGTAACATTCATATAATAGTGTTAAATCTAACTCCGTTCTACATCAGTTAAAAATAACATATCCGAAAGAAACGTTTAGGAAACATTTAATAAATAATGTTGAAAAACGATATTCATTACGAATTGTAATATTAAAAACTTATATATATAAAAGTAATTAATATTATAAAATTGAGATTATTATATATATAATTTTTATTATACTCAGTAAATTAATTGAGAAATATAGGATAATGGACAATAAAGTGTAATACTAGTTCTATTAATTTTTTTGTATCCTTTATTCTAATTTCCGTCTATACATATTGCTTTATTTCTTTTTAACAATGAAGATAATATGAAACAGTGTCTCTTTATCCAAATTTCAATCTATCAATAACTTCTATTAAATTTTATAGATTACAGTTTTATTTTTTCCATCGATAACAAAGAGTTTAACAATAAAGATTTATGCAAGACAAAGGTACTAATCATGTAAATCAATTTAATTTTACTTATTATAAGATTGACAATTATAGAACTTAATCTCTATTGAAATTACAATGGAATTAAAGTGTCAAATATGTTTGTAACTTGTTTTTTACATTGAAATTCATCTTTCTTTATACAAAAAGGATATTCTGATGTGACAGAAACACAATAATCTCCCACTATGGTAGTGTTATAGAATATCTTGTTGTCCACGATAATGCAGTTGGTACTATCAGAACAACCAGGCATACTGCAATAATATCGACAATTGTAATAAATAATATGATAATCGCAAAATAAACAACCAAAGAGCATTTATACAAATAAATAATTTTAAGAAAAGTTCGATTTACTTATTATACATACCCAGGAATATCAATTCTACGGCTGAAAAAGAATAAGAATAAATAATATACATTTGATTATAATAATGCAGCCTTTGGCTATTATTTAATATATATTTTACAATTATTTTTAATTTGATAATATAAGATAATTTCTAATCCAGAAAATTCACAAATATTCTATTGATTGAAGGAGAGAATACAATGTACTTTTGTTACGGATTTTTATCTCCTTTAACATTATGTATCTATATTAAAAATAAGTTATGATATGTTCTAGCGTTTTATCAAATGAATTTTGTAAATAATATTTTTTGATATGAAACCCTTCAATAATTATGTGAAAAATTGGATTCCAATGAAATAAATTTTTACATATAATTTAGCTTATGATGTAACGAACAAAAGATATCATAAACACAAGGATCAATAATAAATAGTTTTATGCCAAATGTCTAACACTTATATTTATGAACAGAGCACTTTTAATATAACATAACTCAAAAGTTTTCCATTTGAGTTCTGTATTTATGATTTCTTTCACATTATAACTATATTATATATGAAAACTAATTTATTTTATCAAGATTCATATAATACGTGCGGGATTCTTTATTCATAAATTATTAAAAAATATACTATTTACAAAGGCCTATGTATCAAAACATTCGGACACGACACAATTTAATTTTATATAAATGTATAGATTTATTATGTTGAAAACGATTAAAATCTATGAGAAATTCATTATGTCTTCTCTTTGTAAAACCAAATATGTAAAAAGAAAAAATAAACTTACTGTATAGGAACACCAATAAATACACAATCATCTGACCACATACTAGCAAGATACAAGTTGCACATACTATGTGGGCAATTGGCTTTCAGAGTACCGATTATCTGGTCTGTAAAACACAAATTTTTACTTTGTTCATAATTAATTTCTGTTAATTTTCTACTGTTTTTGCGACATTTTCCTATATTAAATAATTTATTTTCAAATTAAATATAATAATTACCACCACATGCTGGTTGGCTTAATCCGTTATTGAACCATAAATCGACATGACCTATAGATTTCTGTAATCCGAGAACAGATGTGTGAAGAGCTACGACACGTTCGGCGTCTGTGTCAGAAAATCTATTTTTGGGACCGTTAAGCATGAAAAGAGGACCCGCAGGATCGGAACCAATGAGAAGCGGAACTTTGCCATAACCCGATGTCTGGAGATTTTTTGCAGCAAAGCTACTTATATGTGCACCAAGACTATGGCCTATAAGTGCCACGTTTTTGAATGAAATGCTGCATGTATCGCATATTGATTTGATATAGCTAAAAGAGAAATTTTATGGTATAAATAAAAAAATGTTGCGTTTTTTATTCAGTTTAAAATTATCTGTTGATTATCATTACTTTTGTCAAAATATAAAGTATAAAGCTATATTTTAATAGGTGCTACATTTATTTTACATATTACATTAATCATCAGTATTACTTAATTTTATTATTGTATTATCATAGTATTTAGAAAATTATTTAAGTCGCAATAAGAATTATATAAATTTAAGAATTATATAAATTATATAAATTTAAATTGATGATGTTCGTTACATATTTTTTTATTCAATTTGACATAATATCGCAAAATAGTCATACCTTGCCAAATAATTACCAACTTCGCGAGTGTTATGTACTGCGAAGGGATATTCTAGCAGATTTATGACGGCTGGATCGTTATAACACGCTGCATCAGACCAATCTAATGAAAATACTGCATAATGTTTCTACAGAGAAAAAGAATTCTTTTACTTAATACTTTTATTGTAAATCTTACAATATTTTTTATATTTGTACAATATATAAGATTTTGAAATTATTGAAAAAAATTCTGAGTTTTAATTTTTGTTCTTGAAAATAAAAAAATGTTTACCTTTAATAATTGAGATGTAACAACAAGTAAGTTATAATTGGAATGATATGAAATAAATCCATGAGTTATAAAAAAAACTGATGTAGAGGAATTTAAAAAATTGCAAGATTCGTTTACTTGAACAAATTTTCCATTAGGAATATCGCTGTAAAAATGCAGACATTTAAGTGATATGAGAAATAAGTAATAATGGATATTCACTTTAGCCTTTACCTCGTATACAAAATTATTGAGACATTTTTAACGCCTAAGATGCATGAAGTTGACCAATTGCCTGCCAAATTATTTATATAAAAATTGTTATTTAAAGTTTTTACTTTGTTTACATTATATAAATTTAACACATGTGTTATCTAAGTGAAAACAATTAGTTAAATGCAAAAGAAGATATTGATGATTTATTTATTGAGGAGAATATATATCAGCAAATAAACAATAAACGATAAAAAATTTCACGAAACATCTCTATATAAAAATTGATATTATAACATTAGTAACTATAAATTATAAATCTTCAGAGAGAAATTTTTTTTTGGTGGAAATGCGATCGATGATTATTCTTAAGAGTATACTATAATTAATAGTATAGTGTTAGAGTATACTATAATTTAGACATACAATTTGAAACGTATACCAACTTTTGTTTACTGACGCATCATTAACTGTCATCTGCAAAAAAAGAATCTAGAGTACACAAAAATAATATATTCTTTCAAGTATTGTATGTTACTTAAAATCATAAAGGTAATAAATATAGATTGCTCATTTCTATAAAATTGTCATTATCAGTTTAGAAAGAGTAAAGTAATTTGATTTGTAACGCTCATTCTTTCTCTAAAATATGAGTTGAAGAGAGATAGTACGATCCAATATATTGCGTTGTCTTTCTAAAGGAGTAGAAATATGCTCTGTGATCAAAGAATGCGCAGTTTATATCTATTACATTTATGCTTAAAAAATTAATTAATTACTAATTTGAAATGATCTTAAGACAAAAAAGATGTAGCTGCTATGTTACACATCTAATATTAAAACCATTATTATCTATTTTAATATCTAAATTATTTCTCATAAACGAATAATGATTAACGTTTTGTTCTCCATTTCATCTAATCGATAAGTTCAATAGAAATTAAAAACATTTATTAAATTTATGGAAATTCTGAAAATTATGATTTCGGAAATTTCATAAATTTAATAAATGACTTTAATTGACTGGTATGAACACTTAGAGAACGCAGTAGGATATTTCATCTAGTTTAATGTAAAACTACAAAATTATTATCAGAGAATTTTGCGGAGTTTACTAATCAATTTTAAAAAGATGCGCAGCAATATGTCTGGGAACATTTTTAATGTACTTATAGCACTGGAAATTAAACTAATTAAAAAGTAAAGATTTTAATATTTATTTTAGAAGTAAAATATGTTTACCGTATCATGGTCGTTGCTTATGACAGTCGTGACCATCGTATCAAAACGGCCACAGAATAATATAAGAAATGATGCGATCGTGGCTAGCTGCATTATTAATAAGTGAGAAAGCAGATATTTTGCGAACTATTATCTGCAACATATAGTTTTGATAAAAAATAAAAATAAGAACAAGAAGCATGTAGTTTGATTCACAGAAAATTAATAGATCGCTTGGCTGTTCTTGTTTTTTGTTAACCGCTAGGAAGATATTTATATGTAGTGTTATTATTAATTACATAACGATTTATATGAAACTTTGTAACTATTGTAAATTGAGAATTAATATAATCAAAAATATAATCAATAAAATTGGAAATGAGACTGTTTATGTTAATTACATTACTTTAAATACATAGCGGCAGAACAGTCTGAATATTAAGATGTTGAATTATTGTATATATTCATATCAATGAATTAATGTTTTATATATATATTTTTATTTCAAGCAATAGTTTTGAGATGAGAATTTAATTATAGCCAATTATAGATTATGTTTAGATGATCATCTGTCCACGTATTGTGCGTGCAATAGTTCAGTAAATGCGCATTCAGTGAAAATAGTCCATCTTAATATAATCTTTAATTGGCCATATTTAAATTGGCCTTTATTGTCTTTCGCTTAAAATAAAAATTTATAAAGACCTTTTTACTTAATTTGTTTTAAATTTTCTTATTGTGGTATTTTGATTCATAAATTTTGGGATATCCTGTATGTTGTATAAAAAATATCATAACAACGTTCCAAAATAAGTGATATGTAAAATAAGATATTAATGTTGAGAAGAATCCAATTATAAAAAGCACAATATTTTGATAAATATCTCTATAAAATTTGATATTACAATATTGTTGATAACTGTAATTATATATAATATAACATATATAACTGTAATTATATACAAGAAAAAACTTATTGACAGAGGTACAGAAAATTTAGTTATATTAAACTTATAATTTATATGTATAGTTGTGTGTAACTACATATGCTCAATTTTGTTTCTCTCTAATATAAGGAAATTAAATAAATATAGCTCTAATAAACCATTTTTTTTTAATACTCTTTAATATTATTATATACATAACTATTTGTGAAATTATCTTTATTGTAGAATTAAAAAAGAAACGATTTTAAGACTTTAAATTGTAGGAGGCGAAATTGTAGGGTTTCTGTGGTTTCAAAAAAAGTTTAACGTAAAAAATATTACTTAAAAAAGTTCGAGACACATAATTCACATGATACTCATTATTATTAGAAATTTGTAATTGTTATGGAAATATAAAGGATTATCAAACAGTTTTAAATTTTAAGTATGATTTTAAGAGATATCTATTAATAGAAGATTTTGATCTAAAAACGGTTTTATGATAACTTTAACAATTTCTTTTATTAAAGAAAAGCTATTAAACATAAAAATTTAAAATTTTCCATTTATTTATTTAGATCTGAATTATATATCTTAGAAATTTTTGAAAGTCTTAAACTTAGTATTCTTAAAGTTATTAAATGCTACATTCTATTTAATAATAGTAGAAGTAATTAGAGAACTTCTATTAAGCCGAAACGAATTAACAAAATTTTTAATGTATATTTCTACTTGAATATCATCATTTATACTAGAAAAAGAAAGTTGCATTAAATTGTAAACAGTAAGTTCTAATTTTTTGAACATTTTTGTCCTTTTTTTTTAATAAAAAAAGGGAAATTTACTTTAAAAGAATATAATATTATTTCTTCATTTATAATATTTCAGTTGAGTTATAACATTTCAAAATTTTAACGACATTGGATTTTAAAACATTGGAATTTATTTTCAGAAAAAATAAATTTTTTTAGCTATGTCATTATTGCAGCACAAAATGTACGATATTTCTTAAAAATATTTCTTACAGATTGATTTAGGAGTCAGATTAACCGTCACTGAAGGCTCCACACTAAAATCGGTTATCTGCAAAAAAAGGTCTGTAAAAATAAACAAATTGTATTCTCAAATGTTCGTACATTAGTTAAAATTAATCTAGGACTAAAACGTTTAGTATTTTTTTGCAGTCTAAATTATTTTTCACAAACGAACAATTAACAAGCATTTTACTCTACATTATTTAATCAATAAGACTATCATAAAAATTGAAAAGTTTCTACTAAGTGTTTTTAACGTATATTTACTATCGAAAACTTTTAGAGTTATCTGAAGAGTAAAATCTCACTTTTAAAGATTGAAAATTGAATCATTGCATCTTTCGTAAGATTGGTTTAATTTTTATAGTGAGATTCCATTTTAAAGAATTTAGAGGATATAAATGACATTGAAAATCGGAAAGATCGGAAGAATAAGAAGTCTAATATTCAATTTCAAAAATGGGATAACATGCTTCCTGCATTATGATCACTCAGGGCTGCTATTATATCGAAAAAATTATAGAATAGTATAAAAAATTATGCAATATCAATTGTATAGACGAAGAAGTAAAAAATAAATAAATAAAAGGTAAGAAAAACCTTTTTCGAATTATCTTCAAAATGTAGTCTTGATGTAAAATAAAAATACAGTTTGGTTCACAAAACGAAAAGAAAAGTTTATTCAACGACTTTTTTTTGTTAACAAGGAAATAAGCAAGAAAGGGACGAGATATATATATATGTCGTATTATCAGTAATATAACATTTCATGCGAAATTACATATAAACTATATAATTTTTGCGATGTAGAATAATCGAAAATATAATAGCGTATACATACAGGATGTTTTATTTAATTGATTTACTCCAAAATAATGAAAACGGCTTTATAAAAAAATGTTTAGAAAAAATGCATGATCTAAAAGCAAACAAATAATATAAAATTAATTTTCGCAATATTCGATTTTTCAAAATCACATAAAAGTAGTCATCGCCATTTAAAAAAATAGAATTATGTGATTTTTTTTATATGTGATTCTTCCATTTATTCAGCACATAAAAATATTAAGTTATAAAAAAAATTAATAATTTACGAGATATTTATTATCTGTTTAATATCTATTAATATATATTAATTTTTTGATACATTTTTTAATGTAATATAAAATATTTTGACTGGGAAAAACTATTAATTTTTAATAACTGTACTTTAATACTTTTATATGCAAAATAACTAGAAGAATCTTTGTAAAAACAATTTCTCACATTAATTTTTGAAAATTGATTTTACTAGTATTTATCTCTCTCCTGGTCGTATAACTTTTTTAAACACTTTTTTTTTTTAATTTAGTCGTTTTCATGTTATTGTCAATATATGTCAATAAAATGGAACACCCTATATATACATATTATTGGAGAAACGTTGCAAAATTTACGTAACAAAGTCGTAAAAATATAAACACCCAACTCTATCCTTCATGTTTTATGTATATATTCGTATATGTAAAGAACTACACACTAAATGCATTTTGAGATAGTTTGAAACATTCAATAAGTATTGAAGATAAGAGAGCCAATTATTTTTTTAAATAATAGTGCAATGATAATGTACATTTATTGATGACTACATTGAATTTTATATGTAGTTTATTAACGGAGTTAGTTGCGGATTAATATATGATAATAACAATTTTTATGGGTGCTTATTGAAATCTTAAACATTCTCTGAGAATTTCTGGATTTTTTAGGTTTTCATTTCAAAATTCCAAGTAAGAAATTAGTTTTTAACTCAACTTTCAAATAAGTTAGAGTGAAAACAGCGTAAATAAACCATATATTTAAAATTAATAAAAAACAGGAATTTTACTTGACTACATTTATCATTATCATACATTTTTTACAATTGTAGCTGCGAAATCTATATTTAATACAGCATAGAAAAAACTCATTGTAATATATATGTATAATGAGTTATTCTATTTTAGTCTATAATGGTCAAAGCTAAATCTTCTCAATGTCTAAATAATTCACAATGAATTATCTATATCTTATATATTTACATGCATTTATACCATATTTTTGTAGTTATTCAAACTTCACGCCAAAATTTTTTCGGATTTGATATGGAATGGAATAAGGATATGAAAACCTTAAATAAATTGGTAATTGTGAAGAATATTACTAAGGTCTGGTGATCTAATGGCTTAGGACGCTCGTACGGAATACAAGAGATTCGAATTCAAGTTCCGGCCGAGGTAATATTTTTTGCAATAAATTTATGTAAGGTTTTCAGCATATTAACACTCTTATAATATGATGTCGGATGGAAGATTGAGAATTTGCTTGTCAATTTAATTTAACTTGTGATATTATTGCAGTAGTTTAATTGCGTTTGATAAAATCCGGAAAAATTTTGGCGTGCGGTTTGAATAACTACAAAAATAAGATATATATGTATGTACATATATAGAATATAGATAATTCATTGTAAATTATTTGGGCATGAAAAAGATCCAGTTTTTACCATTATAAGCTTGAATGTATTTATATTTAGTATTTATATTTAGTATTTAATTTCATGTTAGTCTTAATAAAATCTTATTATTGTTTATTCTATTCTACTGAGTATTATTTTTTACTGTCACTCATTTTTTAAATAAAAACTTGTAAGAGATACTCGAGAACATACGCAAATATATGCGGATTTGTATGATATACTTGCTAATCGATTTTTAATACATTGGAATCTCGTTATAATAGATCTTGAAATAACTTGAAAAATTCTTTCCGTGCTATGAGCAGCATGGGAAGTAGCAGTAACCATTAAAATCTTGAATTTCATTGTACCGTTAAGGTAGAAGTAATCTTGTAATGTTCAGACTCCCGAACCGCGAGCTGTTATGAGCGCATTTTGTATTGCAAAAAAAATTATCAACAATATTTAGAAATCAAAAGAATTTGAGTTTAAAAGTAAAATTTAAAAATTTTTCCTTTGTCTTGATAAAATAGTACGGCATATTCGGAACATTTAAAAATCAGAAAGCATTTGTAGAAACTGGAAAGTGAGGGATTGGATTTGGAAGGGGAAAATTTAAGTATTCAACGTACTTTCCTCTACGTAGCACTCAATTTGTATGAAGAAGCTATAGTGATTGTATTTTTTCGATGAACAATCCTATAATTTCACTTGAAAAATATACCCGTACAAGAATGTTTTGACACATTTTTTAAGTTAAAATATACACTTTTAACTGTTCATTCCTTTAGTTCTTTTATTTTTATCTCTACATTAAATTTAATTAATAATATTTTTTGAAGAAAGTTTTTCGTGATTTTTCAAAAAATTCAATTTTGTTTAATGTTAAATATTTTTTGCGATTACAGTTTTCAGCAACACTACTTCTACTGAATTTTCCATTAGACTTTCCATTAGAATTTCCCTTCAGAATAAAGATTTTGGTAATTATTTAGTAATTATTTATAGATTTTGGTAATTATTTATAAGGGACTATTCTCCAAAGATCTTGATCTTGACGTTTGTTATCAAGGTTATAGTCCTGAGTGACCTTGAACACATTTTAGTCGTCGCTCGTTAAAAATTTATTAATAAAAAAAGTCTCTAAAGACAAAAAATTACATAAGAAAATATTTTACGCTGTTGGAGCAGAGAAAAATTTGTCTCATCGGAACGCAGTACGTCCAAAAGTTAGGTTTCATTGAAGAAATTTTTTGTTAATAACTTTTTAACGAATAACGAGTGACGACTAAAATATGTTCAAGATGAGCTTGATGAACAAGATGAACTGAGGATGATGAGCTTGACAACATCAAGATCAAGGTCATCGGAGGGTCCCCTTATACTAAATAATTACCATTTTACATAATTAATATTGTTTTAATTACTATGTGCTTTTCCGAAAATTAGGAATACTTGAACATTGACGAAGTACGCTATACTTCTGTGCAGTAACGACGGTAATGAAAATACGTGCGATAACGGATGATCAATAATTTACGAGTATAGATACGTGTTTAATCGAACAATCATATAATAGTGCTAATCTATCTCCGTTCTACATCAGTTAAATATAACATAACCGAAAGAAACATTTAGGAAACATTTAATAAATAATGTTGAAATACGATATTAATTACGAATTGTAATATTAAGAACTTATATATACAAAAGTATAAGTACAATAATAGTAAAATTGATTATTATACATACAATTTGACTCAGTAAATTGATTGAGAAATATGGGATAATGGACAATAAAGTGTGGTACAAGTTCTTTTAATTTTTTTGTATCCTTTATTATAATTTCCATCTATTCATAGATAGCATTATTTTAATTTCTTTTTAACAATGAAAATATTATAAAACAGTGTTAGTCTTCTTTGTCCAAATTTTTCTCTATTAATGACTTCTACTAAACTTTATAGATTGCATTGTTTTATTTTTTTTTCAGCAATAATAAAGATTTTAACAATAAAAATTTATGCAAGACAAAGGTACTCATATAAGTCAATTTAATTTTACTTATTATAAGATTGACAATTACTGCATATATACTATATACATTACAATACATACATTACAGAACTTAATCTCTATTGAAATTACTATGAAATTAAAGTGTCAAGTATGTTTGTAATTTTTCGACATGCAAATTCATCTTTCTTTATACAAAAAGGATATTCTGATGTGACAGAAACACAATAATCTCCCACTATGGTAGTGTTATAGAATATCTTGTTGTCCACGATAATGCAGTTGGTACTATCAGAACAACCAGGCATACTGCAATAATATCGACAATTGTAATAAATAATATGATAATCGCAAAATAAACAACCAAAGAGCATTTATACAAATAAATAATTTTAAGAAAAGTTCGATTTACTTATTATACATACCCAGGAATATCAATTCTACGGCTGAAAAAGAATAAGAATAAATAATATACATTTGATTATAATAATGCAGCCTTTGGCTATTATTTAATATATATTTTACAATTATTTTTAATTTGATAATATAAGATAATTTCTAATCCAGAAAATTCACAAATATTCTATTGATTGAAGGAGAGAATACAATGTACTTTTGTTACGGATTTTTATCTCCTTTAACATTATGTATCTATATTAAAAATAAGTTATGATATGTTCTAGCGTTTTATCAAATGAATTTTGTAAATAATATTTTTTGATATGAAACCCTTCAATAATTATGAAAAATTGGATTCCAATGAAATAAATTTTTACATATAATTTAGCTTATGATGTAACGAACAAAAGATATCATAAACACAAGGATCAATAATAAATAGTTTTATGCCAAATGTCTAACACTTATATTTATGAACAGAGCACTTTTAATATAACATAACTCAAAAGTTTTCCATTTGAGTTCTGTATTTATGATTTCTTTCACATTATAACTATATTATATATGAAAACTAATTTATTTTATCAAGATTCATATAATACGTGCGGGATTCTTTATTCATAAATTATTAAAAAATATACTATTTACAAAGGCCTCAAGGCTGTATCAAAACATTCGGACACGACACAATTTAATTTTATATAAATGTATAGATTTATTATGTTGAAAACAATTAAAATCTATGAGAAATTCACTATGTCTCCTCTTTATAAAACCAAATATGTAAAAAGAAAAAACAAACTTACTGTATAGGAACACCAATAAATACACAATCATCTGACCACATACTAGCAAGATACATGATGCATATATTATGTGAGCAATTGACTTTCAGAGTACCGATTATCTGGTCTGTAAAACACAAATTTTTACTTTGTTCATAATTAATTTCTGTTAATTTTCTACTGTTTTTACGACATTTTCCTGTATTAAATAATTTATTTTCAAATTAAATATATTAAATATATTAATTACCACCACATGCTGGTTGGCTTAATCCGTTATTGAACCACAAATCGAGATGACCTAGAGATTTCTGTAATCCGAGAGCAGATGTGTGAAGAGCTACGACACGTTCGGCGTCTGTGTCAGAAAATCTATTTTCGGGACCGCTAAGTATGAAAAGAGGACCCGCAGGATCGGAACCAATGAGAAGCGAAACTTTGCCATAACCCGATGTCTGAAGATTTTTTGCGGCAAAGCTACTTATATGTGCACCAAGACTATGGCCTATAAGTGCCACGTTTTTGAATGAAATGCTGCATGTATCGCATATTGATTTGATATAGCTAAAAGAGAAATTTTATGCTATAAATAAAAAAATATTGCGTTTTTTATTCAGTTTAAAATTATCTCTTGATTGTCATTACTTTTGTCAAAATATAAATGTATAAAGCTAAATTTCAATAGGTGCTACATTTATTTTACATATTACATTAATCATCAGTATTACTTAATTTTATTATTGTATTATCATATTTAGAAAATTATTATTATTTAAATCGCAATAAGAATTATATAAATTTAAATTGATGATGTTCGTTACATATTTTTTTATTCAATTTGACATAATATCGCAAAATAGTCATACCTTGCCAAGTAATTACCAACTTCTCGAGTGTTATGTACTGCGAAGGGATATTCTAGCAGATTTATGACGGCTGGGTCGTTATAACACGCTGCATCAGACCAATCTAATGAAAATACTGCATAATGTTTCTACAGAGAAAAAGAATTCTTTTATTTAATACTTTTATTGTAAATCTTACAATATTTTTATATATTTGTACAATATATAAGATTTTGAAATTATTGAAAAAATTCGGCGTTTTAATTTTGTTCTTGAAAATAAAAAATATTTACCTTTAACAATTGAGAAGCAACAACAGATAAGTTATAATTGGAAAAATTTGCAATAAATCCATGAGTCATAAAAAAAATCGATGTAGAGGAATTTAAAAAATTGCAGGATTCGTTTACTTGAACAAATTTTCCATTAGGAATATCGCTGTAAAAGTGCGGACATTTAAGTGATATGAGAAATAAGTAATAATGGATATTCACTTTAATCTTTACCTCGTATACAAAGCTATTGAGACATATTTAACGCCTAAGATACATGAAGTTGACCAATTGCCTGCCAAATTATTTATATAAAAATTGTTATTTAAAGTTCATTTTGTTTACATTATATAAATTTAAATTTATATCATCTAAGTGAAACTGACAACAATTAGTTAAATGCATAAGAAGATATTGATGATTTATGGCGTTGAGGAGAATATATATCAACGAATATAATAAAAAATCTCGCGAAACATATCTCTATATAAAAACTGATATTATAGCATTAGTATAAATTGTAAATCTTCAGAGAGAAATGCGTTAGTTTTTGGTGAAAATGCGATCGATGATTATTCTTAAGAATATACTATAATTAATTCAGACATATAATTTAAGACGTATACCAACTTTTGTTTACTGACGCATCATTAAATGTCTGCAAAAAAAGAATTTATAAGAGTACACAAAAATAATATATTCTTTCAAGTATTGTATGTTACTTAAAATCATAAAGGTAATAAATATAGATTGCTCATTTCTATAAAATTGTTATTATCAGTTTAGAAAGAGTGAAGTAATTTGATTTGTATCGCTCACTCTTTCTGTAAAGTATGAGTTGAAGAGAGATAGTAATACGATCCAATATATTGCGTTGTCTTCCTAAAGAAGTATAAATATGCTCTTTGATCAAAGAATGCGCAGTTTATATCTATTACGTTTCTGCTTAAAAAAAATTAATAAATCACTAATTTGAAATGATCTTAAGACAAAATAAGATGTAGATGCTATGTTACACATCTAAGATTAAAATTTTTATTATTATTATCTGTTTCAATATCTAAATTATTTCTCGTAAACAAGAAATGATCAGCATTTTGTTCTTCATTTCATCTAATCAAAGTTCAATAGAAACGATTATTAAATTTATGGAAATTCTGAAAATTATGATTTCGGAAATTTCATAAATTTAATAAATGACTTTAATTGATGACTGGTATGAATACTTAGAGAACTACGCGATAAGATATTATATCTAGTTTAATGTAAAATTATAAAGTTATTATCAGAGAACTTTGCGGAATTTACTAATCGATTTTAAAAAGATGCGCAGCAATATGTCTGGAAACATTTTTAATGTACTTATAACATTGGAAATTAAATAAATTTAAAAAGTAAAGATTTTAATATTTATTTTAGAAGTAAAATATAGTATGTTTACCGTATCTTGGTCATTGCTTGTGACAGTCGTGACCATTATCATATCAAAAAAGCCACAGAATAATATAAGAAATGATGCGATCGTGACCAGCTGCATTATTAATAAGTGAGAAAGCAGATCTTTTGCGAACTATTATCTGCAAAATATAGCTTTGATAAAAAATAAAAATGATAACAAGAATCATGTAGTTTGATTCACAAAAAGATTGCTATTTTTGTTTTTTGTTAATCACTAGGGAGATATTATATTAGGTGTGGGAAAAAATTCGTGACGTTTTTCCCGTTAGGTGGCATTAAAAAAAGTTCGCCACGAACTTTTTCCCACACCTAATATGTCATGCCATTATTAGTTACATGATTTATATGAAACTCTGTAATTGTTGTAAATTGAGATTTAATATAATCAGAAATATAATTATAATAGAACGTTAGTATGTATGTATAACAGAATTTTTTTATAAAGTAAACAAAATATGTTTTTACATAACTTACCTTTATATAATCGCTCTGTTTATATAATACTCTAATTAATTCTCTAATTCTGTTGCATTTTCTTAAATTAAAAAAAGGACCCAATACGTGGACATTGTCAATCAGCAACAAGTACTGTAATGGCACAATGATATACAATAAATTGAAATTAATGTATATTATATTCATCGAAATATACACATCGAAAGTAGTATATTTTTCTTATGCAGCAGCTCGACATTCCATATCTTCCATACATTTTAAGATTATAATTGAATTTAAATGGATGATATTAAATGATAGAAATTATAGAAATGATAATAATGTAAACTTTTGTGTGCGTGCGCGCGCGCGTGTGTGTGTGTGTGTGTGTGTGTGTGTGTGTGTGTGTAAGCAAATTAATACTCCATATTTATAAAAAATTATTAATACTCCGTTATTATAAAAAATATGAAGAGATATTTATAAGTAAACGAGCACTTTCAGGCATTTAGTTTTTATAAATATTTGAAATAAAAATGTCATAAAATTATATTTATAAATGTATATGAAACGGACAAATGAGAGCTATTACATACAATTACAGTTGTTAAATGTAATTGTTTAATTAATTATTTTTCATAATTTATACAAAACAGGTGGATGTTAAAATACAATAAATACAGTATGATATATAATAAATCTAATATTAAGCTTGACTAATGTTTTGAACAAGATAACTTTAAAAACAATATAAATAAGCTGTGAAACTCTTACATGAAAATATATTATAATAACTGTATGTTTTTTAAAAACATATGATTGTTAGAACTGATTGAAGATCGAAACATATCTATAGTGAAAAAATTCTATGTCCGTCTGTAAATTAATTGCATTGTTTTATAACTTTGTATTATTTCAGAAATTTATAATCTTTTCCTTAGAAACCTCTTTCTGTCTAACTGACCTAACACATTCGTGTTCTTCCAATCAATTTCGTGATTGTGACAAATCCATGCTGGCAATAACTAATTTATATAT
>NW_017259576.1:386930-391150 GCF_001594045.1 Atta colombica | reverse complement strand
TATATATATATAGATAAAATTAAATACGAGGCTCTGCGAACACAAGAATCAATATATATATATTCGTAGGGTTAATTTTTATATTGATTCTTATGTTCGGAGATCCTCGTATTTAACTTTCTTTTAGTCTGTCTCATGTATGTTGCGTCATAATCTTTACATGATATTTTATAAACTATATTTTTGTTATTCAGTAACGGAAGAATATCTTTCTGAATCTTGACTATTTTTCCTAACTTATTAAGATTGAAAAATGATAATTTGAAATTAAATCTTTGATTATGTTAATAAATTTTTCCGATATGTTAGAGATACATGGAATTGTAAACCATCTTTTTGAATCACCATCTTCAGTATTTCCATTATCTTTGTTTTTTATCTGTTTATAATAAGATTGAAAAGTTTTTTCAATCTTAATGTTATTATTACATCAAAAATGAATTTTAAAGAATAATCATTCAAGAAAGTATCGATAATAAAAGGAAGATTCTTTTGATGGTATCTAGATCTTATCAGCCAAAAAACTGAAAAAGAAAAGAATTCAAAAAATTGAAATATTGAAGTTGAATACTCAAGTTCGGGAAGGCGTCTTCATTCTTCAATTTATATATTTTTTATCTTTAATTTTTAATCAATGTATATATTATCCTGAATATAGCTGAAAAGATGTAGCCGAAACTTCGACAATTACTTAAGTTTTTGTATAAATCAAAAATATTGAAAAATAATTAATTAAACAAATTACACTACTATGAACCGTGTAATAACTCTTTGCCCGTTGTTTTATACACATTTTTGTTAAAAAAGAAAGCTCTAATATAATTTTAATTTTAATTTTAATTTTAATTATATTTATTTTTGGATTTTTCAAATATGATTAATTTTTTATATATATCTTGAAGAAGTTATATAAAATTTTACGAAATATGTTTTTTACGTTTGAATAACAAGAGTAATCAAATAGGACAACGGATAAATAGATAAGAGCCAATATATATGTAGTTGAGATCTCTCTTATCATTGCATGTAAAAAATTATTAAATGTATCTGATTAAATATGCACAAATGAACAAGGTTACAAATAAGAACTTTGTTATGTAATTTCAAGTCGAACAGAAATAATGTTTCATCAGTAATCAATTTTAGAATTATAATATTATTAATGTTTGAGTAATAATAGAAAGAAGGTTTCAATAAATATATATCAATTAATTCAAAGGGCTTTGATATGATTATTCTACAGTGCATTTTTCATGACTTAAGTAAAAATATCACGATTTTATTTTTTAATCTGTGTCCACTGATTTTGATGTTCCGATCCGTGACATTCTTCTCGATGGTATATAAAAGATTTTCTGTGAGAGTCTATAATATTCTATTTTATAAACGGTCATTAAGAGAAAAATGTACTAAATTTTAATAAATACCTATTTAAATAGTACTAGTATAATATTTATTTACAAAACAGATATATTGTTAAATAAATAATAATAATAATTGAATTAAATTAATGGTTCTTGTAAATAAATACATGTTTACATTTAGTAAATATGTAATTGATACTATTTAAACATAAATTTTTATTAAAATTTAATACATTTTTTCTCTCAACGTAATGTGTGAACGTACAACGTGAAACTGTGTGCAAACCCGATTGTACAGATTTATGATACTATGAAATAATTATATCTATGAAATAATTATATCTATAATTAGTTTCACGAAGAGACTAATTATTTGAACGAGTCTGCGATATTTTTCTCTTACAAAGTATTGCGTCAAGTATTTGAGTCCTAATATGAATAAATTTTTAGCATGCATGCCGTAAGTATATACTGTAAGTAATTTTCTGTTTATTATACTAATTTTGTAGGTATAACATACGTGTAACACGAAATTTATATCATTAGTAATTTTCATTAGTAATTTATTCAGTTTTAAGTTCCTTGTAAATGTAATAGTATACCACGCGTTTAGTTGAATAGTCGTATATTCTTTCAAAAATAAAGTAAAGTTAATACCTGAAATATAATGCAGCGAGAGTTGAAGCGTAACAATATCAATTTATATAATCAATTTATATATCCTTTCTGCACAACGTCTTTCTGGCAAGTGAAGCTTTATAATGATAAATAGCGAGAGAAAAATAGCTGGAAAGATAAGATAATCAATAACTAATATTTTCAAGAAGTATCCGCGAATCTCAAGGATATTGAAATAACAATCATTTAAGAATTCTATATTAGTATTATAACTTAATCTATCTGCAGTTATTCTATATGGAAAGAACTCTATTATTTCTGAAAGGATCTCTTTTTATAATAATTTGATTCCACATCAAATATCTTACAATTATCTCAATCAAAGTACGTGGTTAAATTCAAGATTATATGCTTACTAATAACGGCTTTGCCAATTTCAATTTTAAGTTATATCTATGTTTCCTTATCTGTATATTAAGTTGTTTCTTGGTTTGATACCTACGTATAAAATATTGCATTCCTTACAGTAAACTTCACATTATTATTTTTTTTCGAGAGAGAGATTGTTCTTGTCTTTTTATGCTTTTTTTATGAACTTATTTATTAACTTATTTAGCTTATTAACCCATCTGTAATATTTTTGGATTTATTTATAAATAATCCTATCATCTTAGAAACTCCTATCTTCTCGATATATGGAAAACTTTCTATTATTCTCCAATGCTTTGGTCATGTTCTTAAATGCAGTAGTCAATAAGCGTAACAATTATTGTGTGTTAAATTTAAATTATCTTAACATAATTCGGAATAAGACACATGTTTATACAAATTTTTTTGCTTAATTGAAACAATCAATATTATCACATACCCAGCCCCTTCCTCTTATGAATATATATTTTTCATTTAATTTATTAAACATATTATTAAACATAATCTTGATTGCAATATTAATGAATTTAAATTTAATTTTATAAATTATGTTATTATTTTATAAATGAATGTTAATTAAATTTTATAAATTATGTTTCATAAATTTAATAAATGTGATATTTATTTTTAATAAATATGATAATTTTCACACTTTTTTATTGAAAATAGAAATCAGATTTATATGAAAAATTGATCATCCTTCAGAATTGCAATTGTAATGACTAATATAAAGATTCGATGCCCAGTGCGAAATTAATAAATAAATAGAGTCATTGCTTGGTTTATTTACGTTGCAAAACCGGCTATTATTCAGAAAATGAAGTATGTGTTTGTCAGCCTTGACATGCGAATACTAGATGATCTCGTATCTAATATTCCTTGTCTTTATCTGACACATTATATGCATAAGAGAGGTAAAGAGAAAGAGAAGGTACTTTGTTTCAAATAGTTATTTGCGCATACATTAGCTCTTTAAATTTTTAATTCTTTACTCGCAATTTTTAATTTTGATATGAGTTACATAAATAACTTAATTGATATTACAATAATAACAATTAGAAATAACAACTTAAATTAGAAGTATGTTGTCATCATTTCGCTGAAATAATCCGCCTGAGATAATGCCTTGCAAGTAAACACATTTTTTTGCTATGCTTTCGTGCACGCACAATATAGCAGATAATTTAGCATTTAGTGTTACAAAAATATCTATAATAACGATTTAGAGTATAGAATTATATTTATAGAAAGAAATAAAATAAATTTTCTTCTCAAGCAGTCGCTTTCTACACGCAAGAATAAATTCTTCAACATCAATTTTTTTCTGACTCTCCATAAACAATGATTACACTGAAGCGAATGTGCATCTGTTTTATTATAAAGAAAAAAATGCGAATTAGCATAAATTATTCCACATTCGTGCCACACACATCTGCTTATAGTCCTAGACCTGTCTGGTACACGTGGCAATTTGCATAAAAAATTCCCACGCCACATAAACACGAATGATGCATAATGAAATTATGTCATCGTCGTTCGATCACCGATTCATTTTATCATAAAAATTGTGAAGTCAAAGTCAAATATCTCGTTTTTTATTTTATTTTTTTATTTTTTTATTTTTCGTTTTTTATTTTAGATGGAATTTTTTTTTCACATTATGTGCTTCAAGAGAAGCAAACAGTTTTCTCGAATACGTTCAAATATGTATAGTTACTAATTCTTTTTTTTATAAATATAAATTTTATCTAATAATTATTCGGAAATTTAATTTAATTGAATTGACATTGAGACTCCTACCTATTCATT
>NW_017259576.1:383321-386830 GCF_001594045.1 Atta colombica | reverse complement strand
GAAACATTTGTATAATAAACTCTCTTTTTCTCTCGTAATAAAAGGATTAATAAAATATTCAATTTGATGGCTAACATATATAGCTATTATTTCATTTTTTGGTTGAACGTAATTCAATTCCAAACATATATATTTCTATTTATAATAAATATATACATATATATTATATACTTTTTATTTAACATCATATACTATGCATGTACATATTTACTTAAGAGCCTCATACTTCACTTGTGATTGTATTTTAATTGTTTTTCAATTGTTAGCTTGTTTATTCAGAATTTTGATAGGGATTGAGATTAAAATAACAAGAAAAATGTTCATATTTTTTTTGCGTAGATGTAAGAAAAATATTCTTTTAATACATGAAATAAATTTTGCGTATCGAAGGCTGATGCAATTGAATAATTAATATGCAAAACAAATAGTTACACGATTATTATTTTTAATAGTCTACACTGGTAGATACTAGTACGTATAAATAGATATGATTAAACGAGAATATAAATATCTCGTATTATCATATGATATGAGATTACATCATATCACTCAAGCTAGTATTTAAGCAACGACATATATGACTTACGACATATATGACTTATTATTGTAAAATCATCCACGTGCAAAGCATTAGCCTATTATTACATTTTGCATAATGAGAATTCCTTTTCTTTTATCATATTTCAGGTATAAATAGAATCGAAGAAATAAGTAGAATATATGAGTAAGATTAATAGAAGATAAAAAGATCTATTATACGTATTTAATTAAAGCGCCACATGAATCTATACACTCTTGAACCATATTCCCGCTAGATGTTTTATATTAAATTATTTATTTATTTTATGATTTAGTTTTTTTATAAATATTGTATAAGAATAAACAAAAATCTAATAAATAATTAATAGCGACATTATATTAATATTATATTTTTTATATAACAACGTAAATGTAATATACGTTGTATGTAATAATTATATTGTTAAATAGGAAATTGTAATATTGTTGTAATGTTACCGTTAGTTATTATTTACATGGAAATAACTTAATATAGAATTTAGTAGGACTCGATATAATATATTGAATGTCTCTTTTTCTTTTTTTGTTATTTAATAATTTTATTTTTAACTAATCACTAACATATTACACGTTTCTTCTATTGAACGACTTCCGCATTCCTGTATTACATGCAATGAATTCAAAAATATTCAAACAAACAACAAATCGGCAATTTTTTTTAATTGGCTCGATAATTTTCTATCTATTTTTATTATTGTTGATATCATTTTAATCTGCTTACAATAAAGCGATCTATCTAAAAATATATTTTTTAAAGAAAAGAAAGACAGATAAAGATCAGAATTTTTCGAATTTCTTCTCGAAAAGATCATCATATTGAATATATGATCTGATTGAAATCTGTAATAGCTCTTTATTTGAGATTTTCTATGATTTTTTAAATAGTAGGTAAATAGTCAGGTAGCTATATTCCTGCATTTCTATTTGGATATCCACATCTTATATGAATGAAAAAAAACTGATGCTGTTCGAAAATTCTACTGCTGGAAAATTTAATTTTTTGCAAAGTTCTATTGCACTGATATGGCGTGAAAAAAATTCTCGGCTGATATAACGCCAATTATCTTGGTTTGCAATCAAAGACCGCGATTTGATATAATGACATGTAAATGATATATAATATAAATGTAGAATGGTAGCTTAAAATTTGTTCCAACAATTAATTTTTGATGCGAGTTAGTTGTTAAATTCATGATTTCTCTCTTCTCTTATACATTGATTATGTTTAGCAGAGAAAAAAAAGCAGAGAGAAAAACTGATCAATTTTCTCTGTTAAATGCAGTCATTCTTTCTTTTTTAATACATGGAGACAAATTTGTAGAAATACTTTATCATTCGACTACACGGAGAGAATTTTCTTTTAAAATTTACCCTGAAAATATGGTAGTTATAGTAAAATACAATACTTTGAACATTTTTACCATGCACACTTTAGTAAAATTGATCAAACTTATTTTATACTTTATTGAAGTTTTATTAATGAATGAGAGAGATTTAAAATTTTTTGAAATACTCACAACATATTTTCAAGGTAAATTCTAGGAGAAAAAATTCTCTCTGTATACGTCTCGCGAATGAAAACAACATGAGCAACAGCGACACGTGGCTTTACTCTCATTAAAGATGACTAATCAAGTTTTATTATTAAAAAAAAAACCAATATGACTCAATGAAAATCACTACAGAATTCTTTGCATGTTTTTGCAAACAAATGAATAATAAAAGGATAGTAATCGTCAAGATATGATTGAATGGATTTATAAATATTTTTCTAAAAATATAATTTTTTATAAATATAATCTTCGTATTAATTAACTAAAACATAAACTTTTGAGGCTTTTACGGAATTTTCTTCAGAGAAAACAATGGGTTATTATCGTGATTTATTGCTAATTGGGTCACGACACGATGACAACTTGCAACCTTTTTTTAGCATCTCTAAATAAAACATATTATTCTTGCTCGAAACTTATCGATAATTAGATATATCTAAATATTAAAATTTGTATAACATTTAATCTTTTATGACAAACGATTTAGAATAGATTAGTGAAGATTTAATATAAAGAAAGATAACATATAAATAAGCTTAATTTGTTTATACAATATTTCTTCACTGATTGTCAGAGAAAAGTGTTTAATATATTTATGAATATATAATTACATGAAAATAATTATAATTAAAATACATCATATAATCATGGTTCAATAATAAAAATTAAAAATAAAAGTTTAGAAAGGCAATGAACCAAAAAACAGTAATGTAAATAAAGAAAGCAAATATAATTATCATGATCTAAAGCAAATAAGATGTTTCTTCGCAATATTGCTTCCAAATTTTATATTCTTTTGCCAATGTTCGAATTAAATATTCTTGGTAGAAGTAATTTTGTATTAATACAAATATGGAAGTTTTTTTTTATCAGTGAACGCTATAACATTTTAATTATAAAGTAACTGATTATAAGTTCTAATTTATATATATTAATGTACAGACAGATTTTCATTGTTTCATACTCAATATCATTGTACTTATTGCATTTTCCCTTTAGATATTATGTTATTGTAATGTTTTGTTCTCACTATTTTTATTAGATTTTAACATGAATTTTAATTTACGATGCTTGTGAATTTTTTGCGCACTTTGACACCGATATGGACTTTTATGATCTTGACTTCTAACTTATATTGTTGCGGACGTAATATCAGATCCACGATAACAGGATGCGATTTTATAGATGGTTATTTATTTTTTGTTTTTTTGTATTATTTTATTGGATCCGTTTAATTTCAGTACATTAATTTGTTATATTAAAATTTGTTTTATATGTAAACTTAAGGATGACCCGATCAGGCTCGAAACAACGTTATTTGTTATTTGCTTTAGATCATGATTAATTATATATTTTCTTCTTTTTATGCCTTTACAT
>NW_017259576.1:378788-383221 GCF_001594045.1 Atta colombica | reverse complement strand
TTATTACTGCAATATAATGTTACTAATAATAATTATATTTATAGTTCTATATTCATAATATATATCAAAAAAATATAGGGTTCTTAATAATATAATTATTTACAAAGCAACTATATTAGATGAACTTTTGAAAAAATTCATTCAAATATAATTGAAACTCATAAATTTTAAGCAGAATAGCATCGAAAATGATGCTGCACATAGAACTCCAGATGTATTTTACATCAAATTAGCTTTGAGATATCGTTATTTTTAGTTTTTTTTTTAATTTGCTGACATATTCTACAGATAAAAATACGAGATACAGATATAAGTATGAGTTTTGCGAAAAAAAATTTAGATTTTTTTGTGAATAACTTCACATTAAAATGTTTTTTCGCGAAACTCGTATTTCGTATTTTTATCTGTAGAATATATCAGCAAATGTTTAAAAAATCGAAAATGAAAATTGAAAATTTCAAAGATGTCCGGACGTGGAATGCTTTTCCAATGAGATTATGTGTGACCTTCATTTCATTCTGTTTTATTACATTATTATTTATATAACTTTATTTATTGGCATAAATACTATATCCGACGTTTATCATCGATTTAGCATCGCTAAAAATGCAAGCACTGTTACTCGATAATATTTACGATTATCTCATAATTTTTAAATAAGATCACTAAAAAATATCATATAACTCCAACTCATTAAATAAAATTGTTATCTTTAAAAAGATAAGAAAATGTGCGTATGACGATCAATGTGACAGTTGTGTAATCTATGTAAAGCTAAATACGACTCACTTAAAACAACTGTACCTAAATAACAAATAAATTACTCGTGTATTAATATCATTTATATCAAATGTACAGGTCTAAATGCAATTGTCTCTTTATATATAATAAAAGATTTAAATATAAAATTTATTCTAATAATGAGATCTTGTACATCTTACACTGGTTATACTGTCCAAAACCTTTTTTTACGATCAATATAAATAATAATTTTGCTTGTTGAATCATTATCAAATCCATTATCAAAATTTGTATTTAATCATTACACTAAATCCAAAGCAATTCACAAAATACAATATGGAAAATTATAATCTTAAATCACATTACAGATTACGATTTTTCTGCTATATTATATTTTTGTCAATTTTATTGCTTTTTAATTTAGTATAATTCGATTATTATATTATGTAGGTATAAAAGCATATTTTACTTTCTACATAATATATTAAGATGAACAAAAAGTCTTTTTACATATATTACATGGGAAAAAAGCTATTTTCAAATTGTTGTATTTTGAAAAACGAAAAACCAAATCAAAATAAAAATTCATTTTAAAACTAATATTGATATTTTCGCATTAATAAAATTTAGAAAAATATTTGTTGCCGATATTACAATGTGATGAAAATCATAATTTTTTGTCTCTTATTTGCCATTTTTCTCAAAATTCTTAAACAAATTTCAGTTAATGGATTCGTATTCTACAAATAAAAATATCAGAATTAATTATATTCATATTCATGAAAAAAGGATCGGTTAGAATTGTCCGTCATCATCGTCACTATCACATTTACATTATAAATGTGTGTTGAAACATATTATAGGAAGAAACGAGATACTTCCTTCCCGTATTACGTATCGATTTACGGACATTTGACAACGACCAGTCCAGACCGAGCAGCAGCAGCGGCGGAATGTCTTAAGAACGCACTAACGCAATCGAATTTATTTGTAGTCGACCTGAAAAGTGAGGATGTTAAGTGGATTCAGGAGCCAGAATTCCGATACGTATATAATCTTGACATTGAACTTCACAAGGCAACCAGTCGATTCATGAGATATAATCAGAGGTGTAGTAAGAAGTTGAAACTGGCCCATGTCAGCGGGTGTGCGCCCCTGGCATAGGCCAGTTTCGTCAACCCCTCACTATGCCTCTGATTATATCTCATGGATCGATTGATCGTGAAGGTCAATATCAAGGTTATATACGTGTCGTTTTGGCTCTTCATGATCGTAAAGCATTTTTTATCAGTAACTGTGGCATCTTGTGAACGATGTTTTAGCAAACTTAAATTGAAAAAATTATCTCCATTCTTCGATGAATCAAGGAATATTAATCAGTTTTTGTTTTATTATCAATTGAAAATAAAGTGACAATTCTGACAAATTAATCTGGATGACATAATTAATAAATTCGCTGTAGTCAAAGCGAGAAATTTTAACATTTTTGAAATAGGTAACTTTAAAAAAAAAATTTAAAAAGTAATAAAATATTTATATTTTCTAATATATTAATGTTTAAATGTATAGATTGGAAGACATTTATCTTGCATCTTGTATCATAGTACAGTAAAGTTATAATTATTGTAGGAAAGATTTTTCTCGGGAAAGGGAGGCGCCAATATATTAGATGTAGTAAAAAGAAATCCATTATTTTTGCATAAAATTGAATGGAAAAATAATGGATTTTTTTTTACTACACCTAATATTTCCTTGCTGGAAGGGCGCAATAAACTTTCGTTACATCTTTGGATATCCCGGAAATTTATTATTTCGTGCATGCCTCTTTCTATCAGATAATATGAATTGCTTCCGTCAGAGATTCTGTGATGAGATTATATCTTCGACCACGGTCTAACTGCATTAGCGTTAGTTTTTATACGAATGCGAATGACTCGAGCGATTCTATATTTGAAAGATCAAGCCTATATATTTTTTTACTTTTAAAGACTTAAATAATCGCTTAAATATTTAAAGCTTAAATAATCGATCCTTGAGAAAACCATTCTATCTATAATAAAAATACAATTGTAGATCTTGTAACTTTAATTTTTTACTTCTTGATATTTTAAGCATAAAAATAGTTGCGCATTACATGTATATTATTAATCCTTAGTACATACTTTAGTTTTTGGCACCCTTCATATACATGTTTGATTTTCGTGTTCTGGATTAATTTTCATCATTTTTACAAATATAAATAAATTATTAAACTCTAAAGATGTCAAAATGTATGTAAAAATTGTTTAATAATTTATATATACTTGTAAAAATGATGAAAATTAATCCAGGATACGAATGATCGAACGTATGTATTAAATTAAATTATATATTATAATTTCTCTATTTGTGCAATTATATGTATATTCATGACAAATTATAGATAAATTGTTATAATTAAATTTAGTTAACGAAATGAGAAAAATGCACTGTTTTATGTAAAAATCTAAAACTTTAAAACAAAATTGTTTAAAGGCAAAATATAGTTCAATATCTTAAAATTGATATTCTTAATTATAAAAAAGAAATAGTTCAAGTGTCAGCTGTCCAAAAAGTTTAGTTATCGAATAACTTGAAAATGATATTTTTTTTAATATGCATGAATGGCTACATTGAAGATGTATTGCATTTACATTTTAAACAATGCATTTTATTGCTATTGTGTTGAAAAAACTTATAATTTATTAAGAAAATATTCTTTATAACATTATAGACATAACATAATACATAATATTACTGACAACATTTAGAACAAGGGTACCAAAAATCGTGTTTATTAAGAGCTAATATGTTGTTTTAAAGTTAAATTCTTTTTTTAATAATTCACGAAATATTTCCGCAATACAACCAAGAATTAGTTGAAAATAAAGAAAAAAAAATAAAAATTTTTTAATTACAAAAAATGTACACCCTGTACACATGTTAGGTCATTTGTGACCCAGAGGTGAACTTCAGAATTATAAGTCCGATTTACATAAGATGCAGAACACTGATCGCAGATAGCAAGTAAAATGTATTTTAAATTGTAATAGATCGCAGACCGCAATACGTAAAACGCAAGACGCGAAAGTTGAAGTTCACTCAACTTTCTGCGTTCTGATTTCTGCGTCCTATAACTATATTATAATTAAAGTACATTAGAGGTTAATTTCTAATTTTGTGACTTGCGACGCACGTTTTGCATCTTATGTAGATATTTCGGACTTTTATACCAATTAAAGAATACGCATGAATTGAGATCGGTAATGCACAAAACTTGTTCTCTAAATGCCAAACTTTGTTTAGGAATAGAAAAAAGATCGGTATTTGACCAAGTGCTCTTACAATTAGTAGGGTAACTGTAGGTAATTCGCCAGTTATTCTACTGCTATTCGTTGTGTTTAACATAATAATACCGAGCAGTGTATGCGTTAGTAAAATTATTTATACTCGTGTGTTTAACGTGTTGCATAAGTATCAAGAATTTTCTGGCAACAGTTTTTATGAGGTAAATACCCAGCAAACGAAAATGGATTGAAATGGATTGGAAATTTTCAATCCATCTGAATTCGTATTTTATTAAATTCATAAAAATAAATTGGATTCCATATAAATATTTTTATATATATAAAAGTTTAAATACATTAAAATAGTAATTATATGAAATTCTATAG
>NW_017259576.1:351630-378688 GCF_001594045.1 Atta colombica | reverse complement strand
AAGAATTAATGTAATTAATGTAATTAATGTATTAATTAAAAATAAGTAATTTATATAAGTAACATTTATTGTACATATTTAATTCTTTTTATGTTTCTTTTAACTATTAAATGAAGACGAATCTCATGATTTTACAATACAACTTTTTTTTAACTCAATTGAATTAAAACAAAAAATTTTGTATTCTAAATATTTCTAAATAAAATAGCATTCATAATTCATTTTTAAATGAAACAGATTTTCTATTCACAATTTTGAATTGAATAGTATTCATGGTCTCATTTTAAAAGGAAAATTTTTTTTTATATTCAACTGGATTAAAAAATTGCATTTCCTATTCAGAATTCTAAATTTAGCAGTATTTCATGCACAGAAATGGCTGATATTATTTTTAGATATCAACTAGATTGAAAAAGTGCATTTTCATCAGAATTTTAAATTAAGCAGTATTCAGAATTGAAAAACATTCATTTTAACATTCGCGAATCAATATTTCTATAAATCTGAATCCATTTCAATTCATTTCAATTCATTCTCGTTTGCTGGGATAGATTCTTGACAGTCACAAACTGATTTGAAAATATGTAGGACCAAAGCCCTACATTTTCAAATTTATACTTTATTTTCTTTAGAAATTAATCGTATGTATATATAACTTAAATAATTACTTAAAAATTTAATTTCGCTAAGTGTGGCATATTCATCCCACTTAAAATATACCCTATTAATTATCCTATTTAAAAAAAAAAGAAATGCGCAGGATATGAATAACCCAATGATATGTATTAAGGGTTAATATATGTAATTTATAATTATAATAGAAATAATTAGTAAAAAAAAATTATAAAAACTATTACAATGAGAAATATAGATATACATTTTTATAGATATACATAATTATATTAATATATAATTACTTTTATTAATTTAAAAATTTTTTTAACTTGGTTAATTTTTTTGACATTATGCGTCGATTATATATTTTATTTGTTGTTAAGTTCACGCTGCATTAGAAATCAATGTTTTATGCTAAATTTGATAAAACTAAATAATTTCAAAATTTATATGGAAGCTTACTTATAAGAAGTATTTTTAACTCACTGATGACCAATTTATTTTAAATAATCATTTATGAGTCATTTTTTTTATCAGATGCACTTTATTTTCACTCACATATGCATATAAATCATCGCCAATGATAAACTTAAGATTTATTATTTATTTTTAATTAAGATTTATTATTTATTTTGCTGCAAATGATAAAAAAATGATAAATATACACGATGTGCAATGGCTTTATTTCTGCGCTAAGCTCTTCAGGAGGGCGCGATAATCATCGTTGCAACAACAGTTGGCAATCAAGCGGTGCTCCCTGCAGCTGTTGGCATGCAGGAATCGACAATCTGCTAATTTACATTGGTAAGGTAAATCGTAATGATCGGTACAGCAGCAAGCGTCGTGGAACAATTTCTCGCCGCAATAAGGATAAATCGAACTATCGCATAGAGGACATCTGCAATGAAAGTTAAAATTAAAATATGAATTTTGTTTAATCCGAGAACAATTATCTAGTTTTTTCTTACATAACCCATTCTCTATGAAATTGATTTTTATATCTTAATTCATAAATTATTATTACTAATATATTGCATTATTATTGATTAGTCTACAATTTATTAGTATTTTGTATAAATATAAATAGATTTACCGATAGATTTTCTAGTAATATAAAAAAATAGATAAAGTAGGTATTATTGATTGATTATTCAATCAATAAAAAAAAACTACTGTGAAAGAAAAAGAGAGAGAGAGAGAGACTGAACTTTGTTTTCTTGTTGCTGTCAAAATTAACTCAGATGACATTTCCATGTTAATTGCTTTTTTGATGCATATATGTATAAAGATATATATGATATGACACACACACACACACACACACACACACACACACACACACACACACACAGAGGGTGAATTAGAGTAGAACTAATTTTTTACTCTATGAGAAAATTATCGATTACACACCTAATTATTGACTTAAAGATATAGATCAGATGCGTGGATAACGTCATGTAAATTGCTGATTTAAGTGCGAAAGCAGGTACATTTGATGTTGAGTTGTGAAAATTATTAAATGATATTATGCACCTTTTTTTCAGTGGATCCAGCAATTGCACGATGTATCCACGTTTCTGATCTGTATCGCTAAGTTGATAATCAGGTGTGAGGTAGAGATGGGCAATTCGGATCGATCTTTTAGAGAATTGATCTTTTTGATTCCCAATTTTTTAAATTGATTTTCGTGTCTCGATTAAAGATCGGTTCTTTCACGGAAAAATTAAATTGATCATTAGGCTTCGAAAGCGAATGGCGCGAGTGCAACTATATATTTTTTATAAACTTATAGCAAATTCAATTGGACGCATTCAATGCGCACTGGGGCATATTAAAGCTGTCATGCACAAATTAACGTAAAGATATGTTTATAAATAAATGTAAAATGGAATAAATCGTGAAATACTCAATATACTTTATTGTGCTGTGAGGTAAAATATGTATTTTATAATTCGAAATATTTGCAATTTGCATTTTACTTTTACACTTAAATTGAATCAATGTACAATGGTTTTATATGATTTTATTATGTTTAATATGCATATAGTACACATTAGTGTGTCTAATCGAATTCGTCATTAAACTCTAAAGATTTAAAGACGAGTTTGTTTTGCTTTATTTTATACAAATGAATTTCCTGAATTTCAAGACAAAAAATGGATGTTATTCCCACATATGTGCTTGTGCTCTTGTGTGATGTAATGGCAATATAAGATTTTATTGACATATGATCGCAACACAGACTCTTACATAACGCATAATGCATAGTGCATAAAAGAATCGACCATCGACCATCGAAATTCTTCTTTTCCAGAAATGGGAGGAAAGGAAAGATTCTAATTAGTTGATTTTCTTATGCACTGTGCATTATGCGTTATGCAAAAGTCTGTGTAGAAGAAACGTGTAGAGAAATAAATATTAATTATTAATATTTAATAATTATTTAATGACAAAAGATCTAATATTCTTAATATTGATTTTTAGTTAAATTGTATAATGCAAAATAAGTTGATTCTATAAGAAATGAATATAAGAAATTTATAAACTTACCTTTGTGGTTTATATCCGAGCGAAGGGAAAGGATAATTTCCTTGAAATTGCCGTAAATTCTCTGGCGAAGGTGTTAATGGCATGTTCATCACATTTGTTGCCCCTGTCACATGATTGCCTGCTAGTTTCTCGTGTTTATCTGAAAGTCGCTCATAAAAGGACTTTCATTTAATCAATAATAAAAATATTTGAGAAAGAATTTTTATTAAAAAGAAATACATTATGTATAATATGTGATTAAAACTAAAACCTTTTTTATTTATAATGATAAAACAAAGAATATTATTAATAACATAATCAAATGTCATTTTTATTATTTAATTTGTTTCATAATTCTTAAAAAATAACACCCTTTTTTATTTGTGATTTTAATATCTTACAATAAATTCGTAATAATTCATTAAAAGTAACACAACTCAAAATATTATCCATTTATACCTTGATCAACTAAAATGATTAAATTTAAAATAAAATAATTTCTTCTTCAAAATTTCGATTATCAAAACTGTTTTAAAAGAAAAGTTTTCTATAGAAAATTCTCCTTTTTATTTACAAAAATGACATTCAAAATGTGTTACTAGATTAAAAAATTAATATTTAATGTATATAACTATTTAAAAATTATTAAATCTTTATCTTATTTATACACATTAAGATGGCACATGATATTATTATCACAAGTAATATCATTAACATAGCATTTTTTAAAATCACACAATAAATATGCAATAATTTTGCGATAAAAATTATTCAAATAAGTTGAGAAGTCAAGACGACAAATTACTATTTATATACAATTTAAATACGATTTAATTAATATTAAATTCTTTTTTACAGCATGTCACAGAAAATATCGTTTTCTTTGATGTGTAATTAAATAATTATTGAGTAAATTAACTCACCCGATATACCAAATGCACAACAATGCAATAAAACGCCAAAAAAAATTAATAGTAACATTTTCTCATTAAAAAAAAAACGAACGAGGTTAAAGTTTCCGCGCGCACTCACTGCAGCTCTTGACGCGGCTGAGATTTTTCAGACAAATGAGATCGTTCACTGTTCGTGCTCTTCGATTTCTTTCGTAAACCCACATAACTTTTAGTTGGGCTTCGCCTGCCTCGTAGAACGCGGTCGATGTACCCGTTACTCGTAACTGGTTGATGATCATCTTTCTCTTCTTATGTGTCGGTGAGTCCAAAATAGAAAAAAATGCAGATGACATATGTACATGTTGATATTAGAAAATAATTATTTTCATGAATAATTTTGTCAGTCCTCACAGTGCGTATAATATCGTTATTTCATTTAAAAAATTATAAAAATTTTTTAAACAAAAAAACAAATAATTATTTCTCATCGAATATTCTGCTTTATCAAATAATTGCAAGTAAATATATACATATTTATATATTTTTCGTAATTATGAAATTTAAAAATTGTTTTAATTTACTATATTTGTATTACTTGCTGCATTATGTGTGTGTGTGTGTGTGTGTGTGTGTGTGTGTGTGTGCGCGCGTGCGTGTGTGTGTGTGTGTTGTGTGTGTGTGTGTGTGTGTGTGTGTGTGTGTGTGTGTGTGTGTGTGTGTTGTGTGTGTATATATGTAATTGGTTACATATATATTATTATATCATTATAAATTTTATTATATATACAGTCGGACCTCTATAAAAATAACTTGTCGGAATCGACCGACCTTTGTAAAAATAAACAAATTCGTATGCACATATACGCAAGCATATGTGCTCGATTACTATATGGGAGGTTGAAACATGACTTTTACGGAGTAAATTAATTTAAATAAAAGAATTATCCAATTAATTTAAATAAAGCAATTACATAATTTTATATTATATTATATCGTATAAAACTTAATATTGCATAATATAAAATTCTACTGTAACTTTTTACCTAAAAAAACAATAAGAAATTAGTTAATAACTTTAATTTAAAAATGATAATCTTTGTAAAATTTATTTAATTTATGATGTTTCTCCAATTAATAATGTTTAAATTTTGTTATCAATTTAATTATTGTGTGACGCTTAACATTATGAATGAAAAAAAAATATCCAACTATATCTATGTCAATTTTAAAGTAGAATTGGAACATATGTATATTAAATTGAGAAATGTAGGTGGATTAGCTAGAAGGTCCAGGCAATTTTTTTTTCTTAGAATTATTATGTTTAAGTTTTTATCTTTATAATAAGAAAACAATTCCATGATAAACCAAGCACATTCAATAGCACAATAGCACAAGCACAATAGTAGAATAATGCATGTTATTTATGTCAGCAAGTATACCGTTTATATTTATGCACATAAGAAATTTAAAATAATTTAAAGTTTGATAAAATTAAAAATTTTCCGAAAAATTTTAATTAATGTGAAAAAATTGATGATATTGCATTTTTTACAATTTTACAAAACATTATTAACACAAGTTCGTAATCTTGTGTTAACAAAAATACATGCAATGCATCTTTTTTTTTCAAATATCTAATTTTCAAAAACATGAAGTATGTAATATTTTTTATTGAAATTTAATATATTAACTTGAAAGACTCTTGATTTTCAGGATTAAAATTAGTATTTTTTCACTTCACATTATTGACATATCAGAAATTAATTTTCGTAGGAATGATATTCAATGGAGTTCAAAGTATAAATATGTCTCTTATATTTGTCGTATGTATAGTAAATGTTGTCGTAATAGCAATTAAGCCTCAGACAATAGATCGCGTGTCACTAACAATCTCATACATCATATTACCACGAAACGTTCAACATTGCATTAAATCTTTCTTTCTCGGCGATATGATGCAATATATTTTATGAGAGAGACGTATTTATTTTAGGTTTGTAACTTTTTGTACGGGTTCACAAGTTTTTGTTTACAGAAACTATCAGTAATAATATTGTGTTTATAATTAAAACTTTGAAAATTTCCACAAAATATATTTACACCTCATTTGTACATATACACAATTCATAGAGGAACGTCGAGTGGTATCGGATAAAAATTGTTTAAAATTGGTTAAAATTTTAGATGCATGTAACAGCTTTTGTTAAGCTATTGACAAATCTATTCGCACATGGAAGCCAGGATCTCTCTATATTGAGAATAACGGCAGTGTTTGTGAGTTATTATGCATTTTGTTATATAACTGTTGTTTATGCCAGCATAGGGTTAACTGTATATACTAATCAGTCATTATATAATTTTGTTTTTAGCTTATCAATATAACATCTATTATTTTTTACAACATCTATTATTTTTTTAATTATAGTTTATAATGTCGTTCTTGTTTTAAAACTTTTATACATTGTTTCTTCGTTATATATTCTTTAGATATCAGGTATTTTCTTGTTTTTGTTTGATATGTAATATCGAACAATTTCTTAATTTTTTGAGAATTTCGAATAATACATTACGAGATAGATTAAAAGCTATTAGAACAAGGTATATCATAAAAAAATTTTATTCATAAAATAATTGCAGAATCTAAAAATATGTTTAAAAAAATTCATTTCCAAGGCAATGCTAACTACAATTGGCAAAAACAAGAAATGACATTTCATGTAATGACATATTTTTATATTTAAAAATGTAAAAGATTGGCTACTTTTATTTTTAGAAAAATATGATTAAAAATGTGTTTTTTAATAAAAATAATGTTTTATGTACATTACACTTAATTTTTGTCATCCAAGAAAACGAAACCTCGAAAAATCTAAAATGTTCAATATTACTCAATCTTCTCGTATTATCAATATTTTTTCTATAAATAATATATCTTAGAAAAGTGAATATTTAAAATATAATATTATCTTTTTCTCTCGCTTCTTAATTTCGATTGCCTTACATATATTCGTTTTTTTAAATCCTATATTTAAAGTCGAATTTTTATCGAAGAATTGCCAGTTCTTTTGGATCTCGGTAATAAAAACAATTTATTAAAATAATTAATAACAATACAAAATTTTTGGTGCTGTGCGTTTTAGGCCAACGACAAATGTAACCTGAGAATCATCACAAAGATCATCACAAATTTGATGATATTCATACTGGCCCGCGATTCAACGCCATTCGCCAACTGTTTCCCTGCAAAAGAAATTCTTATTAATTTGCTATTACAATATATTGTAATAACTATATGATAATATGTATAAAATAATATTCTAAAATATTAGTAATTACACAGAAATATTTTAAATATTTTTGCAATAATGAATCCAACAATGAAATTCATTTGTTTAAAAAGTGCATAAGAGAGATTTTACGATTCGATACGATTTTTACATTCCGTGCCGCATCAATTTTAGGTGATTTGCGTACAAAACAAACAAATATTCTATATTTGTTATGTAAAATGTAATTTATAACATATTTAATTAAAAATTCAAAAATTATTTTTATAAAAAACAGCCTAAACAAAAAATCCAGCTCACCGTCCGAAAGTCTTAGATCACCGGTGATCCACACAAAAAGTATTAATAAAAATTTCTTGATAACATAATTAAGAATAAAAATAATTATATATTATTGATCTTACAAAATATATATCTCTTTCACAATACTATTGCCATTCAATTTAAAAGTCGACACTGTGTGCGATAATAAGTTCGTAATTCGAGCATAGTTCGCGGATCGGATGATTCCAAAGTATATTCTTGCATTTGCATATCGACACCCTTGGGAATTACGAATGACATTGCTATGATATCGTATCACGAAATTATAATAAAGCTAAAAATGAAACTTTGTATTACTCTGAGAAAATTGCACTTTGTATCATGAAATCAGTCGAGATAAGAAAATGCCTTTTTTATCGACATTATTACAAAGATTAATCATAGAATAATCTTTATGTTCTATAATCAGCTTCGCCTAATCGCTTAAAGTTTTAATCAACTCGCATGTGCGCGCATCAATAAAACGCCTGCCTTTAAATTCATATTTCGCAATATGCTATGCTATAAGTAGACAAGTATCTCTGATTGATACCGTTGATAATTTCAAAAATTGTATGATTTATGACAAGAAAGAGCGTAAAATATTGTCTAGATAGACAAAACGCTTAAAGGATTTTAGCGCTTACAGGTGGAAGCCAAGTACGAATGACAACAACATTCCCTCAGTCTTGTATATTCCGCACAGTCTTCAGCGTGCACCTTGCATTCCTCTGGTCCCACGCGACAAGTGTGCTCGACGAAGGGAAACACTTCTGAAACAACAAACAGATAAATTACATTCTCGTGACAAGCAGTTTTCTTTTAACGTGTATTTTAATTAATTTTGATATTTCGGAATTTGCCAACTTCAAGCAAAGTAATATGTACATTCAATTTTTATTGTTCAGTACGAAATCGATGTAATTCTGACTATACTTTTTTTTTTATAATTAAATATCACCTATATTTTTGCTAGCTCTCATTAATCACGTTATGATTAATTATTATTTTCTAAACGGCCATCTGCCTATTATTCTTGGATCCAGTTAATAACCGGAGTTATTGTAAATAATAGATTAATAGTACTTGAGTAAGTAGTGCAATTGTAGTAGGAAATTACGACGTCACGAAGGCATTGTGTCGTTAAAGCGTAGCAAACATAATTTTACGCACATCTCGAAGGGGCTTGAACGCAAACCTCCATTAAATATAAATGTTGCGATAATTAACCGGTTTCGTGAGACGATAATTAATTTACCTAACGATATCAGAAGTTTCCGGCACGTTATCAATTCCGGAAAGAATGACATGAATGATTCGAGACAAATGCTTCGACAAATGCTTAATCGATCGCAAGCGATTAGAAACGAGCGCAAAATGCACGAGTGATTCACAGATGCGATTGGAAGGTGGTTCGAGTTTTAGGTATTCCACATGCATAGCTACTGCGTGCAACAATGCAACTTCGTACACCTACAGAATCTTCACGCGGGTCATGCAATGACAACGAATTCAATGTCTTAAACGAACGAAAATACAAATAATTCACGTAATTTAGAAATATCTTTAATTCTACATATGACAGTATTTCTATATTTTTTTCTTTTAAAAACTAATACTAATCGAACCTCTTGAAAGTTTTTAAAAAACTTTATAGGCATGAAAGTTTTCTTCATACATATATGTATTTATTTATGTCAATATATAATTTAAAAATATAATTTGTTAATCAGAAAACTTTATAAAAAAATCAAAAGTATTTGAAATGTCTTTTTTAATTAATTATTTTAAATTCGTTAAGCTTGCTAGCGAGATAATAAGAAATAAATTTATAATTTGGTTTGATTATCGATGTTCATTTCTTCCGAGAAGTGTACAAGAATATACAAATTTGTAAATATGTTAATATTGCCATTTAATGTTTACTTTGAAGTAAATTCATTCAATATTGTTTCATAAATGATGTGTTATGCTAATTAGAAATTCGAGCAAAGATAGTGCAGGTCGATGAACGATAGTCCTGTGAGGAGTTCGGGAAGCGTGTGGAATGTTCAAGTGACTTTCGATGACTCACACGAGTGAATCACTTGTTAGATCTTACACACGCGCGTGGAAGGACAAGGATAATTCATTACGACGAGGAATGATTTCCTGAACAGGTGATTGCCCTTCCGTTCAAAAAAAAAAGGAAATCAAACTCTTCGCGGCATATAAAAAAATTATGGCCTTTAAGTTGATAAATTATATGACGTTTAAATAATTATTCAGGTTAAAGGAGGATTAAATTTAAAATAACTTAAATTGCAATTTACAACAATTTAAATTTGAAAATTGATAGTTATGTAATTTTAGCATCCTTCTTCTTGCAATCTTAATCTCTCTAATACTATAATTTATTTCTAGAAGCAAACGATGTCAAGTTTTGTTAATAACAAATACACTTTATTGAATTAGTTAAGTGATTGAAAAATAATATAAAAAATAGATTTTTCTTTAATGAAGCATAAACATATAGTTAGACCAAATTTAAGCGATATGACTTATTCTTTTAAATACATAAAATTATTATCACAATTTTAGCGTAAATTTTATATGGAACTACATAACATGTAATATCAAATATTAAATTTATTTATTTATTATACTCTTCTAATTTAATATTACTTTTACATGACATCTTTTACATTTGAGCAACGTATAAATATTTTTTATAAGCTTCCAAAAGCTTTCTGAAGGTACCTTTAAGGAGATACCGCGAGGAAATCTATAACATACGTAAGCGTTTTGTCGATCCCACGGTTATTCAAGGTATTAACAATTCGAGTTGTAACGGCATGTAATGTATCGACTAAAAATAATTGCGATTACGTCGCACGACTCGCGTTGGCATTGTGCAAATCGTGAAATTGCGCTCACTATCATTGCCGTTGCTCTAAATTTCCGTGAAGCGCGGTTGCACAAGTGCTCGCTCGCCACGGCCGATTGTTCACGCACGAATTCGTCAGCCGGGGACTGTGGTTTTTCATACGACTTCATCACTGCATGAATAAACGAAGGACGAGAGCGGAAAATACAACTTCCGTCGTCGAGAAGGTTAAGCCGATTTTGATCGACTTGTTGTTACTGCCGAGATAAATCACGTGTTGCTTCGTTAATCATAAAACAAGTTACGGGCGCTCGCGTGTAACTTTATCTAGAGTATTATTAATTATATTATCATTTCATCTGGAGAGAAGATAAAGTAATATGTGCTGGAATTCTAGTAAATTTGATGAAATTGACATATAGGGATAAACGCCCACATATGTAAAATTTACTTTATTTTTCTGATAAACGAACGATCCTATAGCCGTACTAAGATGCGTTTTACATTTCATAAAATAAATTTTATGCTACTGCAATTTGTTATTTCTCAATCTGTAAATTACCGTACATCTCAACAAAATTTATTTTATCAACGAATATTTTTTGCCTTACATGGTGCTGACAAAATTTATTTGCGCGGTAATAAAATATACAATTAAAATCTTAAGAGTTGTTCGAGCTTACATTCTTGAGAATAGTATGATTTACTTTACTGTAAGATAATAAATAACAACTTGAATAAATTTCCTATAATTGTAATCTAACTTTTTACCTTATATCTCTGATATCTTTTACTTTCAGGCAAGCAAAGTTTATCATAAGTTCCACAAAAATAGTCGGTTTTACTTACAAAACTAGTTAGACTTACAAAACTATTTATTTTTTTTCCATGCAATCGCTCGAATACCTACTGTTGAAGTTGCCATCGCAACAACAATGATCATTGATAACGCTGCCATTCTTGCAGTAAGTCATCTCGGAGTAGGTGCAAGGCTTGCATCCCGGAATGGGTCCTGCAAATAATAAGCGATTAGTATAAATAATTGAAAGAGAGAGAGAGAGAGAGAGAGAGAGAGAGGAAGAAAGGGAGAGATTAAAAAAAGAGAAAAGAGTTCGAGTTAAAAAAAGATCGGCAATTTGAAAAACCGTCATATTGTTATAATATCTACAATCTTCGTTACTGAACAAGTAAAATGACACGTGCGAGACGCTGTATTTCTCAAGGAGAATTCATAATAATAAAGCTGAACGTACTTATTAATTAAGGATTATATTTCATTAACCTCGATGTCGGCAATTGTGATTAAAATGACAATCGCGTCGAATCCGCATCCATGATTCACGTTAATTAGCGTCTCGAGGCTCCTTACGTAATCTTTTATAAAATTGTGTCGCGGACATAGCGAATTATCTGCTTGCGACGCGATAGAGCTGTATCGTCGTATCGACATCGATCACAAATATATATATTGTATATAAGTTTCGCCTTCGCGAATCGTTAGACCGTGTTAAATTCGTGATAAGAGATCGCGTATTCTTTGTATTTACAATATTTAATGAGAAATTTTAATTGAATCATATGAGAACTGCGCACACAATGACCGAGAATTTCTAATTGCCGTTAACAGCATTATACGATAATTATCAATTTTCTTTTTTTATCATTTCAATAACAACTGAAAGTTTAAATCGTTCGCACATAACAAGCAACAGGTGTATGGCAGTTTTTACAAAGTTTCTCCGAGTCACGACTAAAGGATTGAATTACAGAAATTAGGATTGCACTACCGACAATTCCTAATTCACGCGAATAATATTAGGGGGTAATCATCAACTTCCTTAGTCATTCGAATTATTGTAATGAGAATCATGTGTTCAGTTGGCTGCGTTGTTACGGTGTTATCATCAGGTGTCTCGATGTAAATGTACATATAACAAAACATTCATACATTGTACCGAAAAAAACGTAAAAAAGTTTTAAATCTAATAGCAAACAATAAAAATCAAGAAAATTTAATTTTCATGCATTAACAATAGAAATTGTGAAATTTTTAATTTCTCACATTTATTATTAATTACCACATTTTAATTTGTAGTAATTAATGATGATTTTAATCATAAATACATAACGTATACATAATCTTCTGTATTATCATTAATATGTACGTAAGCATAACAATTTAAAAGAATGACTTGTTGATGAGCTAGTATAAACTTTATTGTCTTTAGTATTAATGTGAATAAAAATTTATTTTGTAAAATTAATTCAAAAGCAAATTAGTATACTAAATACGATTTGTTACTATATATTAAAAATAAATTATAATTTTTTTATAGAACGTAGAAGTGCAAGTTAGACGGAAAGTTAAATTTATTAAACAAAATTTTTAAAAATAAAACAGCCAGAATTGCTACGATTTAAATACAAAAATAGCATGTTCTTTGCGAACGTTATTCACACATATCTCTTGTCCATGCTAGGGTGTGATTGGCAGAACAAAAATTTTGAAACGTCTATTGTGCGACGTTGGTTAGGTGGATCAAAGCAGCTATTCTTGGAGGTAAGATAAATACATTTCTGTGTATCGTAAGGAAGCTTTATGGATCGGCCGTAGGAATCAGACAAGAGCCTTAATGTGACGCTTTTAGCAACTGGACTAAATTGGAAAAAAGGCTGCATCAAGAATGTTGTTAAAATGTATCAATATATATTGTAACATTTGGAACTTGGAAAGAAATAGATTCTTTTAAAAGTAGATTTCTCGACAAATTCACTTTCTTCAATTTATTGACAAGGCTATCAAGACACATCAATTTCTTTTTATAAACAATGAAATAAACGGATAGTTTTTTATTATATTGGAATTAAGTAAAAATAAATAGAAATTAATTTTTTAAATTTTATTTTAAGATATAATAAAATTATTATTTGAAATTAATTCTTGAAGTTTATTAGTACCTAAACTTAGAAAGTTGAGTAAAGAAATTTATTTATTTAAATCTTACCAAAGAAAAATGAAAATTGTTAAAAATATAAGACTATAAAATTTCTAATGTCTTATATGTTAAGAAATATCATGTGTGCATATATAAATTTTAATTTTTACATATATATAAGAAGTTGTTTATTTCCTTAAACGTTTCTAAAATTTCTTATGCCCCTTTCCATCAATGTAGATTAACTTTAATTTCGGTTCAACTTACTCTTCGTCTTTTTCTAGTTCTAAAAATTAGATATATTGGTAGAAATGAGCATTAATGTGCGCGAGAAGATTATATTCTTATATGTGTATAAATAGAATAATATTGAAAAAAATTCTAAGAGAATTTAATTCTGTTTAATTCTATAGTTTTACACATAACGATATTGACAAAAAATAATTCTTACCAGGATATATCTCCAGTTTCTTCGCTTCAACAAGTGCGTCTTTGCGAAGGACTTCGTGTTCAAGGATATATTCATCGTCAGAATGATGATTTACGACTGTAATTGCCTCGAAATTGCCGAGGATTAGGAAGAGTATCAGGATACTAATCGTACCGATGTTAATCATGCTAGCGTCGCCTGATTTCTCATCTTCGATCATCTTATCTTCTCAATTACAATAAATGATTTCTGCCTCAATCTTTCTTCGTTGATGAAATAATTTCTGTCAAATTTAGAAATAATAAAGTTTATTTTATTTTCTAGATTATTAATAAAAATATTAAATAAAATTTAGTTTAACTCATAGACTGCTCATAGAAAAATTATTTACTTTCAGATTCTTAATTGCAATATAATTTTTCCAAATAGTTCAAGTCAGACATTTCATAATGAAAATTCACAAAATATTTGAACTTAATAGTAATTATTAAGTATATATAAATATTTGTATATATAAATTATTAAGTATATATAAATATTAACAATAACAATATCTGAGAGTACACAACGCGACGAAGTCGATCTTGAATGGAACAATACAAAAGCTGCAAGATCAACTACGACTCTGAACTCAACATGCGTCTCTCTTATTGTCCGGAATTTCAGTAGGAATACATACAATGAAGCAACTGTCGCAACCGGAAGTGTACAGAAGATACGACATGGAAGTACACACAGCGACGCTGTCACGTGCGATAAAAAATATATACAATTTTCGTTTACACGTTTAAATTTTATTTTGTTAATTAAATTTTTTTTATTTTGTATTATATTCCAATTTTAGTTTTAGAAGTTAAATTTTCTTTACTCGACCGTCATCGCATCACATCTGAAAGTAAAAGCATAAAGCTCTACTTAATCGTATCGAGCGATCGTTTCACGTCAATTGCATATGTTGCTAGTATGAGGAATCGATATTATTATAATATTCAAGAATCCACGCGAAAAAGCATTGGCGTGACGGGCGCGGCAGCAACACGAAGATGTCTTTGATATCGATCGCCTCGATTCGCCATAGGAGAGGGGGATGATTCATCCCCCGTTATTCACGATTTAATTCGGCGCACCCCAGAATTTTCCTCCCTCCAACGACGCAAGCAGTCGAATTCGTTTTTGAAATTGACCGCAAAACAAATAGTTTCAACCTAAGAACACAAGCAAGAAATTCTGAATGGTACCACACACAATGATTAAAACCCATTTCGGAGAATTTAATCGCCCAAACAAAACAATTTCACCAAAAGTATAGCCGTTGCTTGTGTTGCGAAAATTGACTTTTCAGAATTTACTTTCTTCAACATTAGATTTCCAGTAAGAAATATACAGAAATGTTGATCTTTTGAATTTTTTATTAATAATTCTCTCCTTCTCTTTCTAAAAAAAATGTATTGCAGTCTATTATTAATATAACTTTAATTTAATGTAAAAGTTGTATAGCTATAATAAGTATTGTTTACTATAATAGTAACTTATATAACTGTAAAACTTATGTGTATGAAATAAATTAAATATGAATTAAACATCTTACAAATATTTGTTGTTTAGTCGTTTATAAAATATAAAAAGCATTCAACTTCAATCAAGAAAAACTCGATTAACTCGTTCGCTATACTTTTGCTACTTTTGTTCTCCAAGTAAAAACCGGCTGTTAGATGTAAATACATCCTAATTTCGTTAATTGGTATTAGTATAATCAGCTAACATGAATTTTATATCATATATTAATATGAATTTATGAAAATTTTATACTCAACTTCTCGCGATCTTTAACTGTAGCCAAAAGTAAAAATATATATTTATTTTTCTTATGCTTAGAGAGGAAGTGTTAAATTCGTGAAATTAGAATGCCATAATATTTCCAGTTTTGATTTTTTAGTATAAAAAATGCAAAACTTTTTTCATTTTGATAAGAAACTGTAGAATTATAAAAAGTGCTATTAAAACTCATTATTTTTTTGTATTAAAAGAATGGTATTTCTTATAAAAATAAAAAAAAGTTTCGCATTTTTGTTACTTTGTAAAAAACCAAAATTTAAAAAGTAGCAGCCGAAACTCTGTTTAAAAATGACTGTAGAGCATAGAATTTTGATAGAACTATTAAGAAATGTTGCTGAAATTGCGATAAATTAACGATATGAATTTTTTTTTCAAGTGCTTTTCAAGTGTCTTCAATGTCTTGTACATTTAAAGTCTATTAATTGTTTTTTTAATTTTATTTTCAAATTACTGCAATATCAAACATTAAATTGTTCATATATCTCAAGGATCTCGGTAAATGCGCAGTATTGCGTAAAGAGGCGATAATGCTAGAATTCTGCTCGAGTTGCACGCGTCATGAGTCACTAGTCTGATGACAGCCGGTCATTAATTAGAACCAATTAAGGGCGGCCATCGCGAAACGTGGACGTCTTGCCCTCTCGAATAAGAAGGTGACATCCCGATGTCTCTTCCTGCCTGATGTTATCGTTTACGAGCAGCGCAAGCCGCCTTCATTCTATTGTATGTGAAACGAAGCAAGTACTTAAAACAGCGTGAAAAGATAATTAAGAGCATTTGACGAATGACAGGATATGCCTTTGTTCACTTTAGGGAATTACCGACACGATACTGAACGTGTACTTTTTCAAAGGACAGCCCAAAGAAAAACAAAAAGTGAGACAATTTTGAGATGTTTTGACATTTTTGAGATTAGAAAAAATAAATAGACACTCTCTCCTCATGTGTCCGCTAGAATTTGTAAAGTAAAAGATAGTAAGAATTTTTGTGCAATAAATGCTCTTGATGTTCTATTTTAATGAAAGAGTTGTTTATTTTAATGAAACATGTATTAATTAAAAATAGAACTACGCAAATATAATTGTTTAAAATAAATGTAATAATAATCCCAAATAATCTGAAAATGCTTAAAATATCGATATAAATTTTGAGACTCTTGGCTTTGAGTCATAAAATTGGCGTTTCACTGTAATATTCGATTTTTACCTGCGCGCGGTCTCAAAAAATATTGCATAACTTTCAAAATATTTAGAATTTTGAAAATGATTTTAGAGATATTCTCTACATTAAATTTAATCTACGTTAAATTTTCAACAAATGCAACAAATTTTTTCGATTTTTTATCGAGATCAATTTTTCAAGAAAACTGATCTTTTAATACCTGTTTAAAATTAATATCTTGAAATTAATTGTATTAAAATGTAATATTGTTTGTTTCCAAATATTTGAATTAAAAATTAAATAAAACACTTAAAGTAAAATGTTTTAAAAATAATCAAAACTCTTGTTATTATTTTTATTAAGTATTTTACCGTTAGTAAATATTATTAGAAATATTATTAGAAATATTATTAGAAAAATATTGGGTGATATCGAAAGTAGCTGATATTGGAGTTAGAGACAAGAATTAAAATTATTAAAAATTTTAGACACGTACAGCAGTGGCGTTTTTTCGTTATGCAACCAGAAGCAACCATGGCTAAGGCTATCTTCGTCTTTTGATTCCTGAAGACGAAGATAACTTTAGTTGTGTAAATAGCTTCTGGTTGGATATCGAAAAAACGCCTTAGATTTGTTAAGCCATTGACAAGTCCATTTGCACATGAAAGTCAAAACCAGAACCTCCGTATATTGAAAATAGAAGTAATGTTGTTTATGAATTATTGAACATTTTGCTGTATGGCTGTTATGTTATGTCGGCACGGAGTAATTCCATAAATCAGTCATATCATAAATATATAAAGCTTCTATTCTCTTTAAATTGTGGATTTAAAATCTTTTTTGTTTTAAAACTGCTTGTTTCATGTGTTGTTTTATCATTGCGTGTCATTCGGGGATAGCAAACAATAAAATGGCGGACAATACTGGACAATTTAATCTAAATAGTCAACGAGATTTAGTTTCTGACAGTTTTGTTTTGTTCTCGGTAAATATGGAGAATATATGTATGAGACAAAGAGAAAAAGAGAGTGTGATATTAGTTGTCAAAAAATAAGGAAATGACAACAGAAGCAAGACAGTGAGATTCTATTCCGAAAAAAAGTATAATAGGATATAAATTAACTCCTATAAATTAGAATATAAATTAATTTCTAATCAATTCCTAATCGATAATTTTCTAAGTGTTCACAACTTGTCTGCTGCAGGCATTATTCGGAAATAAAACGTCTAACAGGACAATTACAATTATGTTTGTTTGATTATTATTTGTTAGATAATTATAATTGTCTGTGCTCAAAATATATTTTTAGATTCTTCATAGATTTTAGATTCTTATATTTTTAGATTCTTTATAGATTTTAGACTCTTTATAGATTTAAATTAATACACTAATCTAATAATAAAGAATATCGATGTAACTTTTTCTCTATAGAGTAGAAATGTGAAAAGTGAAAAGTTTTATTGTATATACATACATATGTATTGTATACATAGGCAAAAAGTTTTCACTTTTCATGTTTCCGCTTTAGGGAAAAATTAACCTTTAAAAACAATAATCATTAAAAGCTTGAAGAAATCTTGAAGCCGTCTGTGTTATACAAAATTTTTCTTAAGATTTCAATTTTGAAATTTTTTGTCGTTCTCGGCATAAATTCCACCTCGTAGACACGTATAAATGCGTGTATTTTAATTCTGTACAAGGATTTTCAAATCTGTAAAACAGGAAAAAAGTAATTGTTTTCGACTTCGAAATCTAAGTTTTAAAATATATGTGATCCTTCGGTTTAGTTTCCTATGCGAGATCGGTTGCATCTTATTTCTTAACGGATTACAGCGTGTACAATATTGCGCTTGACTGCAATGCTATCGGATTATTTGACACATGTTCTGATAGGTAAATGCAGTTTAAATGCGTCGTTAATTATAATATTACCTGCTTTCGCTGCCGCTTTTATGTTCGTTGATTTAACTTCATGTCTGTCTCTGTTGACCTTTTTCCGATTCGAACAGCTGAGCAGATTTTCTATATTCGCATATATTCTCTCGCGATTCCAAGAAGGAAATATTCTTCGGATAAAAATTATATCTTTACGAAATGAATTTTCAGCTATGATAATGGCAATATAACCGCCATAATACAAAAATTATGATTTAGCAAGTATTACAGGCAATTTTAGAAACTGGCCCAATACTGGACTGAAGAATCTAAATTCTAAAAGAATATTCCAGTCACGCAGACAATAATCTTTCAAGAATTACAAAGCTTTTTTGTTAAATATGACTAATAATATTTCAAGTTTTTATCATTTCAGTTTTTATCATGTAAATTACATTTCACTTTTACCCTCCAAAAAAATAAAATCTTATAAAAATCTATACTTGATACTATCTAACTATCCCCTAATTTAATTTACTGTCGCCTCTCTTTTATAATTTGTTTACTTAATATAAAATGATAAATTTAATTTAGAATCACATGATCCGAATTCCTATCATATTATACGATACGTCAAAACAGCATCAAATATTATCGCTTTATTTTTTGCGAACTTACATATCTACAACTTGATAAAATTATCTCTCACAAACATGCAAGCGACAATTTGCGGTTAAAGAAACTTATAAATTCTTAAACTTCATAAATTCTTACCAGCATTTCACTGTATGATTTCCAACAATAAAAATTCCAACTCTCTTATGTTTCTTTAAAGCATCACTTTCTTGAATGGATTTCAAAAAATCTTCACGTACGGTCAATTAATTATTTCCAATGTCATTGAAATATAATAAAGAGAATCAATCACTAAAAATTTACAGTAGAGATTTACTTAGTTCGCGAGTTTCTTACGCTTTCTTATCGAAACCAAATTTGAATAGATATAATAATATTTGAAAAAAATATATGTGCAGTTGATTGATGTTACGGACTAGAGAAAATACATATGGCAAGTGCGGATCGACGATTAAAATCGACAGTGAACAACAACGGCGGAAAATTGCAACAGACGGACAGGCAACCGTCGAAGGCTGCGGACCGCGTAGAACTGCGGATTGAGGGCTGAAAAGAGTATCAACGTACCAAGCCGCTCCACCACACCACCTTCGGTGGTTCCGCCTTTGTTACTCGGCCTGATTCACCGGCCGAAGCCGGTGTCTAACATGTGCTGTGTGGAAAACACAAATCAGAATAATATAACAGAAACGCGTGTACGGAAAATCAACTTCCCGATATATACTTGAGAAAGAAAAATAAGAGTCTGAGAAACGTTTTTACTTTCAATGAAATAAATTGCCCCATTCTTAACTCTTGATAATATTTAAAATAAAATTCTCTTTTTAAATAAGAAACTACTTATGATTATTAAAAAGTTTTGTATATATTGTTGTTTTGCTTAAGATTAATTAGTCTTTTATTTCTCTTTCTTTAAATATTAAATTAATTTAATTTATATATTAATATTAATCTTTAAAGGTGAACCATTAATTATATAGGTCTTTATAATGAAAGTAAATTAGACAAATAATATAATTTTCGTTTAGTTTTATATAAAAATTATATTCAAAGATATTTTTGAAAATTATATGCGCTAAAGTATAATTAATAAAAGTAAGATGTTTATTATGTTATGTGAACCTCTTTGCGAATGTTGATGTATAAATTATATCAAATTATACATAACGCAATAAATACAATTTAACTTAAATTTAACTTTAAAGTACTTACCAAATGAAGTTTTTCTTCTTCTTGATATCCCCAAATAATTTTTTAACTCACAAATTTTCAAATAAAGCTTCAATAAGTTGTTTATATCAGAAAATAATTTAACAAATTTTCAAATAATTTGAAAATGCGTAGTCCATCCAGAATTCATATAGTCTAGCCAAGATAAGAAAACTTATTAACTCAAGGGAGAGAGATGTTACTCGGTTGACGACCAAGAATGGAATTCTTTCAAATAAAGTTAAAGTAAATAAAAACATTTTGACTCTAGATTAGGAGCCTTCTTCAATGAGGAAGTCAAACTATAATGAAAGCAAGAGAGAACTGGATATAGATATTCTCTTTCCTTTGTTTATTGACTACGTAGCTAGATAAACAAGAAGAGAAGAAGGAGAAAAGGGAATGGAAAACTTGTACCAAAACTATAAAATAAATAAGATAAATAAAATTAAACGTTTTGTTAAGATATACATTTTTGTCCAAGACTTCGACGTTATCCCATTCGAAATTATGCGAATATTTTAAATAATGTTCTGTAACAATAATAATGATAGATGTTTGTATCATATTTTTTTTTATGTAATTCATGCTTATTAATGACTCAAATTCAGAGTTGAAATTGCGTTTACTTAAATTTTATTTGATAAGTATATCTCAATTGATTACGAATTTTATTTATTTATATGCGTTTATAAATATATAATTTACCCACTAACATCTGCAGAAGCACACACATAAACGTTTTATTTGTATTAAATTTATTCTTGAAGAGCCACTAATATTAATAGTTTATTTTATTGTAATTAAAATATAACTTAATTCAATCTCTTCTCATATTTTGCTAATGATCACTGATCGATGGCTTTCTTTTTGTAAACAACTTTTGTAAACTCTTCTTTATTTTCTAAAATATACATTTGTTGAATGGAACATTATGAATCTTCTAGAAGTCTTCAAAAATTATAAACAAAGTGCATATAACTTTTTAAAGTATTTTATTGTATTCTTCTATAAATTCTTGAAGAATTATAAATCAAAAAAGACAAATATTTTTTTAAATACTTTAAGAATTTCTTATTTATTCCGAATTTATTTATAGTTTTTTATATTTAAGTTCTTTATGAATTAGTGTACCTAATCTGTTCGAAATGAATTCCAAAAGAATTAAAAATATACACAACTACATTTATATGCATATTTGTATATATGTTACTTTTAGTAAAAATAATATTTAATTTGTATCAAAATCAAAATATGATTTATTATTGTACAAAATTAAGAAATAAAAAAAGAATTAGAAAAATAATACTTTTAAATTTGAAAAAGCGCTTACAATTAGTAACATAAGAGTGAAATTTTTTTGAACACTCAAAAAACTTTTAAAACAGTAATAAAATGATACAGAAATTTATTTCCTAATAATAAATTAGAAATTAAAAAAGAATTTTTTTCTATCTGGGTTTACACTGAGAAAGAGAGAAAAATAAAAATAAAAAAAAAGGGAGCACGTACGGTGTTACCAAAATAGCATTTCTTATTATATGTACGTGCGAAATAATGTAAACGAGTCATTGGCGTTCTGTTGCAAATTCGACATTACAAATAAAAGTTTAACAATATTTAATTTTGCGTACTTTGTTTTGGAATTTTTAAATATAAAAAACATAAAAAACAAGTAAAATGGATCAAAATCGGGAACAAAAAGTAATATTTTTAATTTGAAGTTTTATAACAATTAACATATAATATCTACGTTAAAAATAATCTATATCTTTAGATGTAGAATTTATTTAATTACATAAAATAATACATTATATATGTTTTTTCAAAAAATATATTTTAAATTTTGTGCACATGTTAAAACATACTTGATGTATTAAAAAAAACTTATGTACATATACCTGTCATAATTTCAAAAATATTAAATGATGTTATTGTACTGTTTTTGTTTCTATATCCAGATAGAATAGTTTAGCTATATTACAAGAATGTTGCAAAATTTCTATAATATAATTGTTGTATCTGAGCCCACTTATTCATTTTAATAAATTATTTATCTAATTTCGTTGATTAGTAATTAAATTAAATTAAATTAAATTTATTTTTTTATATAATTATTTTAATCTTACGCAGCTTTAATTTTACAGAATATTAATTAATTAAATATAATTAAATAATTAAAATTGACGCGAATATATGCATGCAATATAAAGCATAATAATTATTCTATGTAATAATGACAGCAATTATATTTATTTTAAGCAAATGTTATAATTTTCAGTTTCCACGAAAAATCCAACAAAATATTTTCTTTCGATAATTTAAATGTAGGACTACTTTGAGTATACTGTTAACGGTCGTAGGGCTGTTAGGCACGTACGCACGCATACGCATACACATTTTTCTTATTCAACCGTTGGCCATACTTGCGAATATAAGTATGCACGATGAATAGTATATCTGAACCAGACGATCACAGATGCATAAAAGCTTCGGTGTGTGCGACAGACATGCTGGTTGGCGCAGGCACCTGGCCACGATAGGGTCGAGAATGAACGACGTGTACGGGTCGTTTTATGGTGGTGAGCTCGTAAGGAAGGCTCGGTTATAAGAAGGGTCCCTCTCACGTACACTATTGATCCCGACGAAGGTTTCTTATTTTGCACCGATGAAAGAAGTCGAAAAAAAAAAAGAATAAGAACCACGTCATTCCTGTCAGCAGTTCTTGTCGGTTTGCTTTCTTCATGTATTTTACATTAGAAAGAGATTGTTCGCGAACTAATAAGGAGTGAATAACGATGATACGGATAGATAAAAATCATCAAATTTTTTAGTTAACAAATGCGTAGTACATTTAGCACTTATAGAATTATAACTGTAAGGCTGATTAGGTATTAATAGACAATCGGAGTAATTACGAGATTAGTGGAGCAGTGCATGAACATGCTTTAGTATCTAGATTTGAGAAAGATCTCGAGTTTTCGAATCTCAGTCGACACTGTTAATCTTTCTATCGTTTATACATCGAATGTTATCATAGATTAAAATATAAATATTAGTATACAATTCAGTTCTGCGAATAATTAACGAATGTTATTATATGTGTGAATGTTGTCATAAAGAATAGAAATTACAATAAAGCGAAACAAGTGTGATTGCTGACGACTATCTCCTTTTATTATCGCTTATTATTATTTTGTTATTTTTCGAAAATTAGAGAAGTTCTAGTGTCAAAACTCGAAGCGTTTTGGCGGTCATCGTAATAGTCAGCTGTTTTACTCAGAATGCGTTCTATTTGGCTCATAACGCTCGCGAACATTATTTCCTTGTTTAACATTTGATTTAAAACAAAAAATAACAAGGATGAAATTTCCATGTGCGTTGCGAATGTCAAATAGAATGTACAGTCAGAAATCTTGAATTAGTGTTAGAATCATGCTGTCTAAAGTACTGAAAATCTATAATATATATAATCGTGAATTATTATATATAAGGGAATAATAATATTAAAAGAACTGATATAATAATATAAAAGAATAATATTAAAGGAATATTAATAATAATTTTTTTTTTTTTTTTAGATAAATTCGGTATAAAATACGAAACCGTACTATTGAATATTTGGATGAAATTGCTGAATTTATATTTGCGAAGCTCAATATAGTTTGACGTAGAGAGAAATTCGTTAAAGAGAAGATTGATGTTGCGGTGGTGGTTTTGGATATTGCTTTTATTATTTCAACCTATTGAATCTGTTTCATTCGGTTAAAACAGTAAATACGTATAACCAAGTTTTCATGCACAAAGTTTCAACTCAGCTTTGTATTAATTCCTTGCATTGGAATATATATGGAGAATGTTTCTAAAATATCAGAAATTATTAATCAGAAGTAGTTAATATCGAAAGATGTTGAAAAACATCTTTTGCTTGGATATTTTATTTAAAAGAAAATTGAAATATTAAAAAATTCATATATTATTAAAATAAAAATTAGGATCTTTAATGATAACAATGAATACTGTCATTGAAAGAATCAAGAAAAATTATACAGATAAGTAAATATTTGTATGTAGATTTCGCAAGCTCGACGGTCTCTATTTAGAAAATAATTATTCGAGTGAAAGTCCTTATTGATCCTAATAATCTTGTTACTACTTAAACAGTGGCACATAGCAAGGATGCGTACTAAACATAAACTTTTTCGCCCGCCTTTAGCTCTTTCTGGGTTAAACGGATTTTTTATAGTTGATCACCCGCATCTATTATTTCTTGACATGATCACGTGACAAGGTTGGATTACTTTCATGATAACAGATGCCCGGTTTCGAAAATGCTAATTATTATGCTAATTATTATAATTAACGTTTTTTTCTTTTTATAAAATCACATTACTTTATTTAAACGTATAGTTTAAATTGAGGATTTTTAATTATATGTAGTTATAATTTTTTTTATGTTACAGTTAATTCTTATCAATCTTATTCTCTTTTTGTATATCTATATATTTTTTTGTGTATTCTTTATTTTTTTTTAACATTATTTTTTGCATTCGCTATGTACTAGATTCGTTATTTTACAATATTTTATGACTTGAGTTATTTATATATTCAGCCATTAAAACGTTAAAAAATAAAATTTAAATTAATTAAAATTGAATCTGCTTTCCACAAAAAAAATCATTATTTTGAATGACAAAACTCTTAAAATAATTAAATTAATTCTTTTTCTCTCTTAAAAAAAAGTCAGATGTGATAGAATCAAGCTATTAAATATATTGTGCGCTGCTCAATTAATGCAGTTTATGATGCAAAAAGTTTAGCTACAAGGATCAATTCGCATCATATGAATTGAATATATGATGATGATGATTGAAGAGCGAGATGTATTTTACTTCTCGTGGGTGCGCCAGCGCCCAACCCTATCACGCTCCAGATACTATTTATCCCGACACACCCTGTATATATGTCTCTTAACAATCATCGCGTCAAGTATATCATTTGTAATCTGTAATAAACATCGATGTTGTTTAATAATTTAATGACAGTAACTTAAATTGTTTTGCCACAAATTATCTTATAAATAATAATAATATTATAAAATTATAATGAGCACTTTATAAATACATCTGATAAAAATGTTTTCTGTAAATTAAATGAAATGTTTAATTTGTTTCATTTCTTGTTTTTAATAAATCAGTTTGATTATTTTTTAAGATTTTTTAATGCCATTGAATATCAAAATAAAATGTCTAATTTATCGCTAAGTTGATATAAAATAAGAATGAAGATTAACGATGGAAAAAAAGTAAAAAATTTAAATATAATAGACAAATTTTGACATCATTTTTAGAATCTATATATATAGACAAAAGAATGAGTGTTGTTACAATTTCTGCGAAACATTTCGCGTCGAATAATGTAATCAAATAACAAGAGAACAGTCACTTTTGAAATTAATAGTCGTGCAAATAACACGAAATAATTTTGTCGATGTTCGGCGTTTCGACCACTCTCCAAATATTTCGTATACAATCTCGCTTCTGCGTTTTATTGTTTCACAGGCACATCTGCGTATTATTAATCGTTCCCATGCTCGTTCTATTTATTTCTCCATGTCGAGGGAAACTGACTCGCCGCGGCGCTGCACTGTTTCATCCAGTACATGGTTTATTTAATTTTGCCGGGTATTAAACAGTGAATAGAGACGAGAATGAACGTGGGCGACGGCACGTGCATAGTACGCCGTAAGTGTAGTCAATTTACGCAATTCAAATCATTCATGGAACTGAGACTTCAAGTAATTGTTTTGTATCTCTTGAGTATCTATCTCGAAAACGCTTGGCGAAATTAAGGCCCAGTTTTATAACTCACTGTTTTATAACTCTTAACCGAGGCTTGACTTATTCATTATCTCTACCAATTCTAGAATTGGAAAGAAATGAGAAATTGAACCTCGGTTAAACTGTTACTTTATGTTTGCCGGAAATATATCGAATTTTTACTTTTTACTTTACGTTGTTATTTATAGCTACTAATAATGTTCAAAAACAAATTTTATATTATAACATTTATATAAAAAATATTTATTTTTTAACAAAGACTTAAAAAAATTTTAATAACATTGATCACTATATATAATCACTATGACAGTTAATGTGTTAATGAAGTTATTTAATTTTAAAATTTAATTTCTCTCTCTTTTTTTTCCCTCTTTTTTCTTTCTTTTTTTTAAGAGAAACTGATGAAATTTATTTTTACTAGTTCATTATTCAGTCGTTAACATTCGTTTGAGATTTTTTGATCATTATCAAACAATCTGTTTTAAATAATTTTTTAAATAAATAATTTTAGTATAAAAATTTTGATACAATTTTTCTGTCTTAATTTAATTTATTCTTGATTTTAATTAAAATCCATTTGTCTTTAATTTTGACATCATTTTGTTTCCTTTCTAGAATTAACTGTTAATACCCTCTCTCTC
>NW_017259576.1:345535-351530 GCF_001594045.1 Atta colombica | reverse complement strand
TCTCTCTCTCTCTCTCTCTCTCTCTCTCTCTCTCTCTCTCTCTCTCTCTCTCTCTCTCTCTGTCGTAATTTCAGTAAACTAAAAATAGCAACAGAGCGAAAGCTTAAAATTCAATATGTTTAATTTTAAATATTATCTAATTAAAGCTTAAGATTAATAATATCTCTTAATATTATCTTTCAAAAAATTATAATATTGACTATTAGAAAATCATAATATACATAATATACATAATAACTTTTTAAAGTTGTATATATATTCTGGTCTTATTATTTTTGTCAAAAAAATATTTCTGACGTGCCTCAAGTCAGATTTGAGAATAAGGAATGTCCATTCGAGTATTTGCGCATGATATCACTAACAAGAACTTGCGGATTGGCTGCAATGCACGTGCTTCCTATTCCTTCCGGTAGATTTGACCGTTTGGATTGGTGGACGCTCTTTGCGTGTCCAATCGCGCGGCTTGATTCGAATAAGCGCGCATATACGGACATGACGACACATGGATGCGCAATAGATTGCGTAATTGATGCGTCAAAACGTCACCATGCTTATATATAAACTGTGTCACGATCATTGTCAGTCGCGCTACAGTACGTGTTATATGGTATATTTTATACTCCGGAGAAACGTCAGCAGTGTCAGCACTGTAAATAGAAATGTTAGTCTGCGTTCATTTGTGTTGAAAACGCTTCGTGAAAGGAATCGGGAAGACGTCCGACGATCGTCTGCACGTTGCGCATTGGTGATATTACAAGTGCGATCTATTTCAACATCGTCTCCATTCGAATCGAAATTAGGTTGTTAAAGCAATCACGAAAATGGCCAACTCTCCAGTGCATAATCCGGTAAGTACCTGCTACAGGTACACGTTTTGATAGAACTTTCATTGATCCACAAAGCATCTGCATTGCCGATGCCTTTTGCGTCTTACGAGTCACGAATTTACATATCATTAATTTCTTAACCGTTTCTTTGATGTTATTCAGAGTGTAGTAATTATGAATTATTAATAATATATATTAACTTTTAACTTGTCAGAATATATATATATTACTTTGAACGGTTATTATATATAAATATATATCATAATTTTTTAATTAAAAAATTAATTAATATTAAGAACTTTTTTGTGCTTCAATTAATACAATTAAACAATATCAAATTTTGAGTTTTGTTATGTTTACCATTTTTTTTACAATTATATTTTGTGACAGGAAATTCCATATGTAGGAAAAATAGAAGGAGGCCTGAGGGCAGGTACAATGGTGAAGATACAAGGCAAGGTGCCATCACAGGCTGTACGATTTGCTATCAATTACCAGCTCGGACCGACATTAAATCCAAGAGATGACATAGCCATTCATGTATCTCCGCGCTTCCCTGAAGGCTTTATTACTAGAAATCACATAGAATCGATGACCTGGGGCATAGAAGAAAATGCTGGCCCAATGTGGATTCAGCCAGGCCAGGAATTCGAGATACTGATTCTATGTGACCATCACTGTTATAAGATTGCCATCAATGGCAGGCACTTCACAGAATTCGCTCATCGATTACCATTCATAAAAGTTACTCATTTGGTTATCGATGGTGATGTTGAGGTACATTCCATCACATATGAACAAGTATCAGTCGAGTCATCAAAACCTTCAGTACCAAATGATGTAGAAACTGCTAATTTTGGACCACCACGTAAGGAATCATATTTTTATTTTAATTACAGCTAGTACATATTAATATAAATTTTGCAAGTTACTATAAAATCTCATTGAAAATATGATCTTATGAAGATAATATATATATTAAAATGTAAAATATATTAAAATATATTAATTAGCACATACATATAATTAGCTTAGCTAATTTCGTTTTACACTTGTCATCTTCAATTTACTAAACCTTAGGATTTATATTTTTTATCTTAATAAAAGTATTGATAACTTTTGTATTTTTTATTCTAGCTCCAGGTGGTTTATATCCAACGATCCAACCTCAAGGTGGATATGGTCCTCCTCCTCCAACTGGTTATGGTCCTCCTTCGACTGGTTATGGTCCTCCTCCTCCTCCTACTGCCTATGGTGGTCCTGATGGTTACAACCCACCAAGAGCCTATGGATATCAACCTAATCAAAAAGCAGAGGAAGAAGGCGTTTTTGGAGATTGTCTGGACAAAGTTGGATTAGCATTAGGTGGATTAGTGGCAGCTGGAGGTGTAGCGGCAGCCATGCATGCGATGAATGTAAAGATATATAAAGATATTTAAATATTTTTATTATATTTAAATTTGTCATTATATTTACAATAATATATATTACTTAAATGATATATAATATTAAATACACATGTTTCTTAGAAAAAGAAGGAAGAAACTGAAGAAAAAGATCATGAAAAATTAGATTCTTCGAAGTCAAAGACGGAAAGCGAAAGTGGTTTCGGAAATTTAGCTGGATCTCTTGGGATGGCTTTAGCTAGCAGCCTGGCAAGCAATGCCTTGCACAGCAACTCACACGCACAACAAGGCTATCCCGCTCAGCAATCAGGTGGTGGTGGTGGTGGTGGTGTATTCGATTCTATTTTAGGAGCACTGGGTATAATATATTTATAACTTAAATTTCAAATATATTATATATGTAATTTAATCGGAGATATGTCTTGAGATTTTTTGACGAGTTATACGTGTGAACAAAAATCTATGATTTAACGAATTGTATCTTTCGGTAATTTCTGTAAATGGATATATCATATCATGATTCAAGAGTCTTATAAATCAGAAAATCTGTAATCAAGCGCTGGCGTGACTGTCCGAATGACATCATCGCATCGGAATTGCAAGGACGGGCATATTTCTTAGATGAGATAAATAGATGATTATCCGTGTCCAAGATTCTTGATACTGAATCTTAGAATATAGTATAGTAAATTTTAGTATATAATTTAGGACATCTATTTTATGTTTTTTATTGGTATTAGGCGGTGGAGGATCTCAACAGCCTGCTTATCCAAATCAACCATCTTCTGGTAATGGTCTGAGCGGAACATTAGGATCTCTACTCGGTGGTGTTCTCGGTGGTGGTGGAGGTCATCAGCAACCAGCGTATCAACCTTCAGGAGGATATGGTGGATATCAACCATCCGGCGGTTATCCGACATACGGCGGCCAAAGTTCTGGCGGATCAGATCTGTTGTCGGGAATTGGATCGGCCTTATTCAGTTCGGCTCTAGACGGTCTGAATAAACGTGGAAAAGATGTAAATAACATATTTCGATACATTTTCGATTTCAGCGATGTATATAATTAAAAAGTGCAAAAGGAAATTCAATTATGTTTCTAAACAATACTTGATGAATTCTTTCTGTATAGAAATCTCATGATGAATATCATTCTGGACCTCCTCCAAGTTATGAGCCTCCACCTCCAACACCGCCAGCACCGAAGCCAGCTCCGCGTCCGGAAACTCCACCGTCTTCAGGTGGCCACAAATTAACTGCGGATGAAATTTCAAAGGGACTTGGATTAGATGATTAAACGCTTCGGAAAACTTTGACCTGCAAGTATTCATAGATGATCTTATGCTCTCTTATTGCTTGAAAATGTAATCTATATATCATTACGAATCTCGTTTATTGAAATATGCTATTATTTTGTATCGTTAATATCGTTTATTTCTTGATATCAGCGAATATTTAGACGTATTAATGGCAGCTGCATCAAATATAAATGCGAAAGAATGCTACTTGATATTATACGAATCTCATAAACGTTATGAATTTTCATATGGATATTAAGTAGATTGTAAGTTCCAAAATCGCTTTTAAAGACTTTAAAGTTGCATATTTTAGGTAAGATTCAAGATAGAAATTAAAACACTGCTCTTTACAAAGTTATACCTTCCATGAAATAGTCCGAATGAGAGCTGTATAAGTATAGCAGGAAGTTAATATTTTTTAAGATTATATTTTTATATAAAAATTTTATTATTTTATAAGAGTGGCCTTAACCAGAGAGAGATATATATATATAAAATATATACCTTATATATACATTTAAATTACGAACAATTATTATACATATATATATTTATTTTCATTAAAAAATAAATATACACATCACACATGTATAAAATATATTAAAGTATATTAAGTTACGTTCTAAAGTCTATTTTTGTGTATCCGACTATGATTGAGAACATCCGGACGCAGTAATTTAGTGTTCCTGCCTAATAATACACATTACAATGATATCTTGATGTCAAAATAAAAATTTATCTACTATAATTATGATATTCAACTAAACTTCAACAATATTACTTAAATGTGTAATTTACTTACTTATTTTTTAAAATCTTGTTTATTGAGATACGTGAGACACACGATTATTTCTTAATAAATTTTTAGAATTGGCATACAGATAAAAAAAAACAGGAAAAAATATTTCCCGATATCATATATAAATCTTATGAATTAATTGCATAAATAAAATTAAACTCGTTTCGAAATTGCTTTGTAGGATTTTAAAGATTGTATGTTTTAGATGGCAGTTTTGAAAAAATAAATATATCGCTTCTTACTGAATCTTTTATAGTCCAATTATAGCAAGGTAAATATTTTTTGAAATTACATTTGTATAAAAAATGCTTTATTGTTTTATGAAACTGTTCTTAAAAAGATATACATAATATATATTTTTTTATATATTAAACTATAATGACAATTATGGTCTACTATTTACGAAGAAAAAATATATATCATAAAAAATGCATTAAAATTAATTAAGTTCTATAAATTTTATTTATGCGTATTCAGTCATGATCCAGAGTTGCTGTGGAAGATGTTGTTTCCAGAACCACATTGTACTTTTTCTGAAACACAAATCACTATTTAATAAAGCAACTAATGACAATCATGAGAAATTAAAATGAGAACTTTTATTTAACTTTGATGAGAATGCTAAACATACGTCAGTCTCAGCTTTCAACGCTTCGAGTTCCAACTTCTTCTTTCTAGTGAAGAAGCCAATTTTTATTAAACCTAGTACTAACAATATCAACAATACAATTCCTAAAATCACCGATAACGCTATTATCCACACAGCTATTCCTTGAGCTATCGGTGAACCTAGAAATGTTGTTGCAACCAAAGTAGTGTCCGGTTTATGACCTTCTCTTTGAGCAATATTATCAGGTTGCGTTATAGTAACGCTACCTTCAGTCACGTAAAATATAATGTCTTTATGCCTCAGCATGTCAGCTGTAATCAGAAAATATTCAAAATATATTCTTCTCTTATATCAATTTCTTATATCATATTCTATCATGTGTTCTTTTATATATATTAATTGGTAATATCTGGAAACACTGATAGTGTCTCGGCGCTAAGCGACACTGCCATAGCTATTTTACACAAGCCAACGAGTTGCCAGGGATTGAGATTATTGGATTTATATTTACCAGGGAAATTCGATAATTGCAAATCCAACGTCACCAAAAATTTCGCAACAGACAAATAACTTAAGAATGGACCCAATCTACAAGTGATATGAACGCATTCAATTGCATTACTTGTGCAATTAATATAAAGCGTTCTGTTTTCAGATGGCACATTTATCTGCGTGTTTTCTTCTATGCTGAATCTCGCGTGCGTGTTATTACTCGCGATGCTCGATGAATTCACAATTACATCATCCATGGATACGATCTTGTTAGATGTAATAGAAAGTACTTCTGTTTGATTTGAGTCGCTGCAATAAAATTGATATCCGTCCATTCTACCGACAGTATCGTTGATACTGATGATCATTACGTCCTTGACATCGGGTCGGCGAAGGTGCGTCGGAATTTTCACAGTCAATATTACTTCCTCAATAGGACTAGCGCCGAATTTTTGCACCTCATAGAAATGTTGAAACCTGATATTGTTCAACGATTTCTTCTCGTCTTCGCGTAGATATGAGTATAAGTTTTCTTGTGCTTTCCTAATGAAAACAAAAATGAAA
>NW_017259576.1:334613-345435 GCF_001594045.1 Atta colombica | reverse complement strand
TATATATATATATATATATACACACAGAATATTTTAGAACTTTTGGGACAAGCTTAGAGAGATGGATGATCTCATCAGTTTTTGTTAAGGAACTTATTCTTCCGACACATTTTCAAGGAGCATTTTTTGATCGCGCTGATAATAATATTAGTTTATATCTTTCGATTTTATTTTTGTAAAAAGACAACAAATACGCAAAAACGTAGACTGATGTCAGACGTCGCGCGCAATGCGATCGATTGCGTAATCACAGTCGAATCAAATAAAGATGTAACTCCTCAAAAAGAGAAAGAGAGAAAGAGAATATAAATTTCTTAATAAAAGTTGATTCTTTTGATGAGATCTAGCATCTTCTGAAGTTTTTTCTAATGATCCTGAATTAGTGTCATCGAGACCAACCCGGCGATTGCTATGTCGATGTCTACGTCAAAATACACAGTGATGATATAACTATTATCATCCCAATTCGTCTCATCGCTTTGAGTAGTAATATTCGTTTGTATTTCCACCTTCTTAACATCATACCTCACCATACTCATATCCAGTTGCAGTGTTAATGTTTTCTGAAAAACAATGAGTTGAGTCATCTTTTATTCATCAGTAGAATCTACGTACGTGGAAGATCATCGTACATTCGTTCTAAGAGGATTGCCAATATCGCAGATTACATCCAGCATGTTGCTCACGCGAGGATTCTCCGTACACTCGGGCGGGATACTCGCTAACGTTAAAACCTCGGTGAAGATGCGTACTCTGGTCTGGTATGCTGGTTCACCGCGATTGTAAGCGTCGACGCGGAGAGTAATTATCGGCGCAGAACCAATGATATACCTGTTGCCTAAAGTTGAATCAGTAGACAATGTCACACTGAGATTGGACACGCATATGTTGTCCTCGCCACAATCTACGGAGAATGGCAGCTTTATAAGATCCTCAGTCTTCGAGCGGAGCTTGTTTATCACGACGCAAGATGTGCATAATGAGCTTTCGTTTCTTACATGAAGATCATCTTCTAGTTGCATAGACACCGATATTTCAAGCGGATCTATTACATTTTGAATGTTCTCCTAAAACACAAAAATGTGAATTCAGTGTGTTGAAAAAATCAATATCAAGACATAAAAATGTATGCACCATTAGATGTACTTCAAGTAGATGACTTGTAATCGTAGCTTTAAACAGCGTGTAATACAATCTGTAAGTCTGTAGTCCGTCATTACTTTTCTGTGCTCGATACATTGCCCTGCCATACAATGGATCGATCTTCAAGACTGCGGTGACTTCTAGAGTGACAGACAACAAATTTGACGATGATAGAAGAAAGCCGGGCATGTGTCGTATAATTTTCATCAATATATAATTTTTAAAAAATGACTCATAAATTAACAAATATATAGAATAAAGAATTATACACGTCGATTGCTTACGTAGATATTCGGGTACGTATATGCCATCGTAAGACATCCAGAGATCGATTTTGAAGGTCGTTGTGTTTCTCAACAATTTGATTTTTTGCAAGTACGTCAATGTCACATTTACCGTGACGACTGGCGCGGATCTCAGCAGGACCACTTCGCCGGATAAATACGCACCTACAGCGATATCGGAATGATTATCATGATTCACATCTCGAGGTTCTGAGATAGAGATACCGAATCCCCGTATCGTCGGCGAGAATCGCGAGCCGACTAGTCTCTGACTATATTTTCGAGAAACGCCGTCTCTGTTTCCGTTGAATATGTACACCGCACCGCCGCTCTCTTCCTCATAAGGTGCACCTACAGCGATGTCATCGTAGCCATCATAATCTATGTCACCCAGACACATCACGGTGAATCCGAATTTACCTCCGATAATCTCGCCTTCGAGCGTTTGTAGTTCTTCTAAATTATTCTGAATTTTGCGCAAAATATCATTTTTAGAGAGCTAAACATGTTCTTTTAGTTTTCAATTATAAAGAATATTCAGATCTACTAAGAAATTCTTTAAATGAATAGCTCCATCAGATATAGTGCTTTATAATGAATTTTTCCATGAAAATTTAATCATTTATTATACAGAAAGATTATATAGGTAACGTTGAAAGTTTAAAGCTATGCTGATGAAAGAAAAGTCAAATTTAAATTTGAATAAAATTATTAAATCTGTATATAAATGACATACATTGTGTCGCGCTGTAAAAATGTAGACATGACCCTCGTCCATGTCTCTGGACCATTGTGGTGCACCGACGATTAATTCCTGTCTATGATCATTGTTGACATCGCAGGACGTTAATGCAGCACCGAAGTACTCACCATATTGTTGACCGTACAGTATCGTTTTAATAAACATACGCTGATTAGTTTTAGGAGGAAAGGTAAACACGAGAACTTTTCCATACACATTAGCGGCTTGTGGCGCACTAGAAGCATACCAAACATCTTGCTCATTGAAGTAAGTACCCGCTGTGATAGCATACCCTGAAAACCACCATGGATATATATACATGAATCTGATTATAAGATAAATACAGAAAGTGTACCAATAGTCGGACATTAGATCTTGACTTGTAAAAATATATTTAAAATTTGTTATCTTTATAGTAAAATAAATATTTTTCTAAATGCAAATATTAATTTATATACATTTTTCCTATTTCGCTTTAAAATTTTTTATAATCGAACAATTAATAACAAAGAAAAAAATTTCTGTTTTGAATAATTAACGTATTTGAATAATTCGTCCATTGCTGCGTTTATTTTGAAAGAAAAGTAACAGAAATATATCTTTACCAAAGTAATTGTAACTATGAATCCGCGGCTCTCTAGCCAGCGAGGGAATTATCGTGCGCGAAAATGGACCATTCATTGGAGCGACAGCTAATATCGCATCGCCTTTCCAATTGTAAATGCCTGGACTACCTATTGCGACATTCACAGTATATTGCGAATTCATGTGTAAAGAAAAGCCGGCTTGTCCCACCCCATAATTATAAATGTTTATGTTGTTCTTGGTCGTGATTTGATTTCCAGAGTTCGAAAGGAGTAAGAGATGCTCTTCTGCTTGTCTCTCGAATACATTAGCGCTATTAGCCAGTGTCGTGTAACAAATGCCATTCATATACCAATTCGGCTTGTTATCATTTATAACATTATTTATCCATCGTGGTCCACAAACCTGTTACCAATAGAATTACTGATTGAACAGCAAGGAAGAATTTATATATTTCTTTAGCAGATAGATAATTTTTAAAACGCATTTTCTTTTATTCCCTATAGATTACAGCATACGTAATTGGATCTAATCTTTTTTACAAGAAAATAAATAAAGATTTTATTATCATTTTCATAGTTTTGAATTTTTAAGAGATAAAAAATTAAAAAACTAAAAAATTTTTAATATCAGATATTCCTAATATTTTAAGCTGAGCTAATAATAAATACTTGTACAATAAATTTGTTCTTCATCTAAATTTTATAAAAAAAAACAACATTAACTTCATCAACATTAACTTCATAAATCTAAAATAAAAATCTCAAATATTATCCAATAATGATAACTGACAGAAAATATGAGCAATAACGCACCATAACTCTAGCCTCCGTACTGTTCTGCACGGCAATGGTAGCACCAATCCAAGCATAATCCTTTATCTGATTGATCTGTCTCTTGTAAGGATGTGGACCGTTTCCAGTCTTATCAATCACCCACTCTTTGCATATACCATTCATCGCACACTTGAAGACCGTTCCCGGCTCTGTCACGAACGGCAGTGCATTGGAATTTGCTCGCGGAGCTCCGGCGAGTAGTAAAGATTCATTCACACCCACGTACAAAGCTACCGAAAAACCGAAGTAACTTCCACGTTCACCCGATACATGCACAGGATCTCTGAACACCTCGCCGTTGTATGAATTAATATTGTATGCCGATGGATTGTGTTGCAGAATTATTAAAATGAAAATTAAACTTTGTACACGAAAATACGTTGACCTCATATATGCCCAAATTGCCATTTTGGGCAATGTCAGTTCGAAGATTACGTGTTCGAATAGGATCTGTAAGAAAACTGAGAAGATGGAGTTATTTTGCCAGCGGATGTAGTGAACACCGCAATGACATCACTTACATTAGTCAACGTTTATCTATATAAAACTCCGAGAAGTGGAAACGGAAGGAACCTGTTTTTCAATTGTAGACGAGACTCGTAATTGCAGAATAATAAATCTTTCACGCAAGGTTTGTTACGTTTTCAGTTTCTTCTCGTTTATTCGTAATCAGTTAATAAAGATGTATATAAATGCAAGATTAAATAATGTAATATAGTTACAATAATTCTTCAAAGTTCAACACATAGGAAAAAAATGTATACCAATTTATTACTTTTAATTACTTTCCACCGCACAAACCATATCAACAATACACATTAGCCGAGTTGCCGCATATACTTGAATGCTTAATGCGGATTGTGTGTTAATTCGCGTCTACAGTACAGTTTCTGTTTCATAATTTCTGTCTCGATTACATGATGCAATTTACATAGCCAGATCCGCAAAACATTCACCTCACAATAATGATCAAACTGCTTGAGAATTACCAAGCACTGACAGTCGCATATTACGCGGAACGATAGATGTAGGATTGGTACCAAACAACATTATAATTTCCGTCTATCTAATCAGTGACTTGATTTATGAATGAAATTGATAATATATAACCAACAATATATATTAAAGGATTATAAAGAAAATTTTGAAAAATTGTAAGAAGGAAAGCACGATACATTCACGAGAAATGGGATTAAAGGCAGACGCGCAAGATTTAAAACATGATTTAAAAAAAAAAAGAATCGATCGCATGTTCGCGCGCGATCAACTTAGTGTTATAAAAATATACTTCAAGGAATCACAGATTACATTATGTACAAATGGAAAGGGAATAGGAGATCGAAGTAGAGCGCGTCAGGGAGAGGCGGGGATTTTGATGAGTAAATGTGAGCTCTTAATCGGAAGAATCACTCGTGGTCGAAACTTTTTGAGCTTGGGACGCAGATCGATTACGATAGCTCCTCCTCGCTAGCTCCTCTACTTTTTTCCGGAAACACTCTATACGTTTCAGTTTCTGCTCGTCGGAACTATCGTCCGCGCCTCTGTTGTTTCGTTCCTTACGTGTCTGTTCGCTGTTTTTTCCACCCGTAGATGAAAGTCCCGATTTAATACCGCTATCTGGAGTACAAGGAACTTGAAGTGATTTGTTGCTCGGCGTTGACGGTCCGTCTTCACGACGGTCTTTACTAGAATTACCATTAACACAATTTCTCGAGCTAGCAGTTTTCTCTTCTTCCTCTGAATCGTCATCGAGTTTCTGTCGTTTATTTTGGCTCTTACCAGAACCGTCGTTCGAGTGTCGAGAACTATTTTTGCACTTTCGATGCTTTCGTTTGTGTGCCTTCGCGGAGGTATCCGAATCAGTTTTAGAATGTTTTCGTTTACTGATACTGGCGACAATGTCCTCGTAAACGCAGCTACTGCTGCTGCTATAGCTCGAGCTCTTGTCGTCTTTCTCGATCGCGCTAGTGACGTATCGCGATCTCCGGAAAATCACCCCGGAACTAGTACTGGGTTGAGCCGCATCAACCGGTCGTTCGTCGTCACTGTCCGAATCACTATTGACTTTTAACACAGTACACTTTCGTCTGGTAGATAGTCTTCTTCTGCTAGACAATCTGGTATGTTTTCTCTTAACACTCTTCGATTTTGACTTCGATTTGGATCTGCGTTTCAGATGAGCGTTGTCTCCTTCACTAGCGGAATCCGAGGGGGATCGTTCCATCGCGGCCATTCGCATGAGCTTTTTTCTGCGATTCGCGATAAGCCGAGTTATGCGATTTGGCGACTCTAACGGCCTTTCGGGAGCTACACCGCCTTCCGATGCCGTAGTATCTACGATGAAGAATAACGATATTTTACATTATTCTATTGAATCTGGAAAAGAATATAATTAAAAGTGAAGCAAAAATTTATCTCTTAAAATAATAAAACAAACAAACAATGTCTAAACATTACAAAATAAAACTAGAAGATATATCTAATCTTATCAAATACGCACGAAATATCCAATTGTTCGAATAGAAATAGAAAAATTAGAATTTATAAAAATTAAAATTTTTTATATTCGATATTTTTGTGATATTTTTTTATTTTGCTTCACGTAAAACTATACCATCTTTTTAAATACAGAAAATTATTCTCTCAGTACCATCGCCTTCTGTCGCGCTATACGGTTCGCCCGTTGCTGGATTTATTTCAGAATCGCTGGGAGTATGAGGTGTTGGCACATCCTCGGAACTCCAGCCTTCAATTTCGCGCTGCACAAGGGAATCGAAAAAGGCCATCATTCGTGGATCTTCCTTAGTCGATTGATGGCTGTAATCGTGCGTCATAAACTGTCCACTACGTAAAACCAGTCCTATATATTCATCATGTGTGAATACTCGGCGTTGTTTCTCGCGCTTGCCAGCGTCTCTCTGAAAGAAGATAAAAGGAACGTTGATAGACAATGTCAAATCATAACAGTTATTTGAAAAGAACTATCATAAGCAACAGTAATAGAATTTCTACAATAAGCAGTTAGTCACCATTTATATCATACTAGTAGTAAGTCAAAATTATAAATCATAAATCTTGGGAAACTTGTATCTAGAAATCATATTAAATTATGCGTCACAATATTTCAATCAAGAGGTTCTCAGAGCAAACAATACACGTGATTGGTTAGTTATAACATAATCTAAATTATAATCGACCATCTCCACGCAGTCAATGATTGATATTGATTTATTGTTGCCTTATGCCATATTATTGATTCGCTTATAACTCGCTCGACTTTTGATCTATTATTAATGACTTATTGTAGAAAATCCATTATTGACTTATAGAGCCATCTACAATGGAAATAATATTGCGCAGTACGCAGTAAGCAGTAAGAAATCCAATCGATTATTTTTTTCACATTCGACATTTTTTTCTGATTCGTAAATTTCTTACAATTTTCTACATTATACTACTCCCATTGTAAATGACCTTTTCTTATTACCTTAAAATACGCTACTGACTCGCTTATAACTCGTTCCTGACTTCTAATTTGCTACTAATGATTTATTGTAAGAAGTTCATAACCTTCAATCCTCCTAAACATCCGCTTCCAAATGAAAATGGACTCCAAATCTTAATAATCTTCTCGACGCCAGACGATGCAAGGATACAGCTTGTTTGATTGTATCGAACTTGATTAACGATCGATCTGTGACCACGCAACACCATGTGGGCGGATTCCACCCATGATTTGCCATCGGGAGGAGGAATTTTCCACATATACAGGTTGAAATCATCCGAACCTACAAATTCATTGCATAAAAATTCATATGTATCATCAATTGTAATTTCTTTCTATAATCATTTATGCTAAATACCTAGATATATATATTCGAAATATTTTTCTCAGATATACATAGCAATTTACATTTATATCAGTTATACTTGCCAGAAAGAACGTATTCGTCATTCTCACCGGCGAAACAGCAAGATTTCATGGTACAACTGTTGTAATATCCCGTATGATCAAATTCGCATAAGTGCGTGGGAGAATCGACAGCGTAAAGAACCGGTGGTAGTCTTCTTCGTAAGGCCAGCAATCGATCACCCATCGAATTAAATCTGACATTCATACAACTCTGTTGCGGGCTTCCATAACACAGTACAGGCCTATAGATAAAACATGATGTTTAATGACTCCAAAAAATCGATGACTCTGAAAAATTGCGGATATATTATACTATTGCAACACACTTATAACAATAATGTTTCATACAATTATTACACAATAATGTTTCATATAACACTTAAACATTGGCTACTTCAGAAAACGCAACGGTTGAGTGAGCGCTATATTCTTTCAGATTTATCACCTATAAAGATCTACTTTAATTACAAGCAACATTCGTTTAACATTTATTATTTATCGAATCACATGTTCGTATACTTACTCCAAAGGTTTTCGTATATCCCACATACTGACACCTTCTTTAGCGTTGGCAGTAGCGAGCAGTCTCGGATCCACGGGATTAAACATGACAGAGTGGAAGGCGCTTTTGTATTGTGCCAAAGTTTCCATAGCGTTGTTAGTACGTATATCGTAAATGAGAACTCTCCCGTCGTCGCAGGCGCTGGCGAAGACTTCGTCATTGTGCGGATGAATGGACAGCCCATAGACAGGCTTTTCGTGCAGGAAGATGTTGAGGGATTCGCCCCTGCAAAACGGCGTCTCTTAATCTCCGCTGATTCTGTTAGTACGCATTCCACGCATTGGTTGTGGAAAAAATGCCTTACGTGCGCAAATCGTGAACTATAACTTGATCATCATTCCCAGCGGAGAATATCTTAGTCTTGCTGCTATCATAACCAAGGCAAAATATATTGCTAACATGTTGCGATTTCATCACGGTGGGCCTGCCGAAATTATTTATCGCTTGCTCCACTCTCCATAATAGAACTCTTCTGTCGTCGCCTCCTGTGAAAATAGGACGTTACATGCCATTCACACGTGATTCATCTCTCTATTATTAGAATATATTTTCCAAATTTTTCTAATGTGGCACTGTGTCGAGCAGTGCTGTTTCACGGAAACACGCACGCCCTTATCTCAAACTGAGAGAAAAGAGTAGAAGCTTTTTCAACGTAAGAATCAATATTTCCGACATCAACGGATACTACGTATGTGCATCATAAGAAATGGAAAAGAAGGACATAATAAATGTCATAAAATTGATCGAAAAATCGAAGTTGATCCAATTAAGATTAGATCAACGGTCGTCAAGGCACTTACGAACTTTTGAAGCGACGCAAAATAAAAATAAAAATAATGACAATAATAGCAGTTTGCTGCTTGAAAATTAGCATCGTTTCAAGTCCTAAACGAATTACGACATCATAATGGTCGATCGAAGGGGACGAAAGCGCGAGTAATAGTGATCCTCTCTTTTCCTCTCGCGAGAAAATCGAGGGACAGGCGTAGAAAATCAAGTCAACAATCGGACTCACCGGACACCAGCAGATCGCCCTGGTTGGAGAACTCGATCGCGTTGACGCATCCATAGTGGGACAGCAGATCCTTCCTATAAAGATTCTCGGCGTTCGCGAATCTAGCGTTGGTCAAACTCCGGCAGTAGTCGATCTTGTCGTCGATTTGTCGCGCAAGGACATAGGACAGTGCGCTGCACTCGGACGGATGGGCGACCTCTCCGGCCCCGTCGCCACCCTCGCACGTCTGTCGCGGTAGTCGTCGGCGCCGTCGTCGGAGGTTGCCGGCGCGGAACCGAACGCGGCCGTCTGCCTCCCCGTCGACAACGACGACGGCTGGCGGCTGACGATCCTCCTGGCACGCGTCGCCGCGCGACGACGACGCCGCCGTCATCGGCATCCCCGTCGTCGCCGTCGACGTCGTCACCGTACGCTCGTCCCCCGTGGTTGTCGTCGCTCCGGCCACCCTCCGCGGACGATCGCCACGCGTTTTACTTCGTTTATCCTCCCCGTACCCGGCGCGCGTGGATGGACGTGCGCGAACGTCGCCGAGCGCGACCACCAGAGAAAAGAGCGAGCGCCCCTTCACGCAGTATCACAGATCGGGCACGTCGCGATCGCTGCGCTTCCTCCTCCTCCTCCTCCTTTTGGCCTCCTCCTCTTTTACCACCTCCGCCTTCTCTCCTCCCTTGCGAGTGCTGTTTACTTTGCACTAACGTCTACCGATCGTGCCTACGGAGAATTCCTCTCGTCGAAGATATCGCCCGTTCCCACGACTTGCGCCAACAAGAAAAAGACGTAACAAGACGCGGATGAAACGGTATACCCGATACGATAACGTAGCTCGCAGATCGTGGACGGTCGAAACGCCACGACGCACGGTTCTGTGTGTACACACACGCTCGGCTCAACCTGTACCGGAAGTTTCACTACCACACTGTCACCGTCACCATCATCGTCGCCACCATCACTACCACTACCATATCAATCCGCTCTCCGATCAGCCAACCGTTTGTCTCCTCCTGTCGCTGCTCGTCCAGCCCGATCAGCTGATTCTTTGGCCCCCCCGTGCGGTCACTTCAGTCGTTTCGATGTTTGCCGGTGCTGCTGCTGTTGCTGTCGACGACCGTTGTCGTGTTGAAAGAATATTCGTTTGAACCTACTAATCTGTTCAATGTCGTGTATAAACGCGTTCTCGCGTAAATACTATCCAAATTCATAATCGTTAAAAACGAGCCGGCTTTCGACAAACTTCACTCTGGCGGAGAATTGAGGGAGAATCTGTCACATTTGTTTCCCGGAATCAGACGTAAACACTGCTACGAGTCATGGAAACTAGCGATGCATTGCGGCCTTTACATGTACTACTTACGGGTCCACCAGGTTAGAATCGAGGACTAGGGAGGGGAAGATTCAAATAAAATACATAAAGCGGTGGTCTTATAAAGAAAATGCTATAATTAAATCTAATTAAAATAAGCGCTTGCTAATCAAATAATATACTGCAACAAAAAACTGGGTCACTATAACGTTACAATAGCCTGCTCTTTTACAGGCGAGTATGATGTTTTGGACATACATATGAAATACAATAAATATACACACATTTTTATTATAGTATATTAAAAGGTCGGTCCGTTATTTACGCATGATGTATTGTTTTATCCTTTGTTTAACATTCAATGAACAAGAATAAAATGCTACAGCATATGTATTAAAATGGAATGCACCTTTTTAAATTTTATAATACAAATATATATATA
>NW_017259576.1:328503-334462 GCF_001594045.1 Atta colombica | reverse complement strand
CTATGTCTAACAAATAATTTTTTAAATTATATATATATTTTACATTCTTAGTATATCATTATTAATATATTTTACATTATTAAGATACTAAATTATTCTCTATTATTGCCAATATTCAAATACCCAATTATCTTGAATATTATTCGAATATTGGCAGAGTTCTATATTTAGAAAATAATATTAAATTAAATAATACAATGTATTTGATATATTTTCGTACACAAATAAGATAATAAATATACTCTTACATAAAATATTAAATATTATTTCAAATGATTTTTATAATAAATAAAAATGCAATGTTTTAGAAAAAATAAGACAATATTCTCTGCATTAATATTACATCTAGAGAAATGAATCATTGAATATTTTGCAGGAATAGGTAAAACTACAGTGTGCAAAAAAATCGTGTCCGCGCTGGAAAAAAAGGGCAGCAGGTTTGATGGATTTTACACAGAGGAAGTGCGAGATCAGAGTGGCTCCAGGATGGGCTTTGACATTGTGCGAGTAAAGGATCCTGGAAACAGATTATCCTTAGCAAAATTGTGCGTATTCATTCACAACAATGATAAAAATAACAAAAAAAAGTAACTGAACACATATTGTATTTAACATTTTTTACTAACAGAATCTCAACAGATGCTCCAAATAAAAGCTCTTTCAGGTATCAAGTGGGAAACTATCGTGTTTTTCGAGATAATTTCGAAACTATAGCGCTTCCAATATTGGATTTAGATACTGTAAGAGTAATGACTTGCCCGAAAATGAATTTTTAATTACTTCAACACTTTGATAACATCAATTGTATTGCTATTGCAGGATATATTGATTATCGATGAAATTGGCAAAATGGAATTATTTAGTGAAGACTTCAAGAAGAAAATAATGAACATATTTTTCGGTTCTCCTAAGAAAGCTTTTGTAATCGGGACTATTCCGCAAATACATAAAACACCGCAACGACACGCGGCACTGTTCGAAAAGTTACATGCAGATGAAGGAATTAAAATTTTGAAAGTGACCCATGGAAATCGGAATGATTTACCAGAGGAAATTATATGTTATTTCTCATAAATTTATTAATTAACGCACTCGTTATTTATTAGTCATCGCGTAAAATAAAATATCAATTTATGTATGTACATCATAAACATCATTTATTATTAACAAAAAACAAAATGTTAGATCAAAGAAGTCCTGCCAATCACAATAGATTTGTAAAAAAATTGTCACAAATAACGTGACAAGTAGTGATTGGTTAGAACATTGTACTACATAATTATTCTAGTTTTTTGCATACACATGTATGTATATTCTTGTAATTACTATATTTCATTGAAATTCCACCGTTGGTCGCTAAAGAATCGATTAAAAGTTTAAGATTCAGCGCTTCATATAAATAATATATTATAAAGTTAAAATTCCGTGGAAATATCTTCGAGATCAAAATTATTTGTTCTTTTTACGCGCACGTAAGTATCTTTAACGAGCAAGGTGGTCATAGATTGAGGGTACAAAATAGAAATGTTCTCTTCGCGCCATTTTATTACAAACGAACACAAATCGCCAGTGTTTGATGAGCCGTTTTTTCTTATCATAGATAAGAAGTCTGATAGATTTGTTTGCTTGTTGTAAAAATAAGCAAACTTTTCTCGCTTTTGTACCCATCAATATTATGCATTTTCATCGCATATATTTTATAATACAAGAAATTCGATCGCGATCTCCTAGAAAGAATATAATAATTATTGTTGCGGAGAAGCCTAAAATGTCTCTTACCTTCCCCATTTCAGTATCAAATATATTACGCACACTTTGATTGGACTACTTATATTTCAGTTATTATTATTCATTTTTCAATAATACCTAGATGTTCCACTAGCACATGAACTTTAGTAAAGAATTGGCATAAGCCATCGGCCTTACGTTTGGATGAGGCTGTAATGAGATAAAAATAGTAACATAAATATAAAATATGATAAAAGCAAGTAACTAACATAAATTAAAATAATTCAATCTGAATAAAGTACGTACCATTGCATCATATGACGTAAAATAAGGTTTCATGTCACTACCATTAAGTGTGATAAAGGCACCTCGGTTACCCATAGTATCACTACGATTTAATAATAAAACATTAAAGTTTATATACTTATAAACTCATATTAATCCTCAACTACAGCTATGATAACTACACCTAAATTTTAAAACATTCTGTTTGAAATACAGATGCAAGTAAACTTCCGCCTTGCGGTAATTAATAGAGGAAGATACGAAGTTTTTTTTTACCTACAATTTAGAACTTCATAATAATCATACATATCAATCATACATATTGTACAATCGTCCAAAAATTTTCACTTCAGGTTTAAATGACCCGTTGCTGTAGTCGAAGATTAAATACGTAAAATTATATTGTAGACACAGATATAAGATGTTAGTATGTAATTGTTGTATATGATGAACATACCAGTAATTTGGAGCAGAGAATACTGTGATACACTTTCCGTCATGTCCCACTTCGTATCCATCGTTTTTAACTTCGTGACTCCTCACGATGTAGTCAAGGGAATTTATACTGAGGAAATTCTGTGTGACGTCGGGTCCAAATTGAACACCTACGCCTCTCTTGCTGGGCGCCCGGCCCATTTGCGGTTGCGGATCCGACCACAATAGTTCACACATTAATCCTTCATCAGGTGGTTGTCTGTTTCTGTCAATTTCTCTAATTTCTTGCAACGTCACATCATCCCGCGAAAACAATCCACCGTGCATCACCTAGTATAAAATGAATCATTGTAATTGTATGAAAATTATATGCAATATATGTGGGATGACGAATGGGTCCATATGAAAACAGTTGACTTGTAACCATGAGTTAACGAATATTCAGGTTCAAATCTAATCATCGATTAATTTTATTATTTGATCGAAGAATTAAAATTTGTGAGTAAACATAAATATATGTTGTATATAAATACTGTATAGTACATACACAATATATATGCATACAGTATATACACTATAAATATGTATGACAACTTTGAAAAATACTCACAAGCACTCTACGGTTGAGGCAGTGTGCAAGAGGGAGCCAGTTATAAACTTCTGTAAACAATTCTGCCATCTGGACAGAATATTTAGCTTTAACTTCTCCATCAAATCCATACATTTGATTCATTGTTGCTGACTCATGATTACCTAATACAAAATATTTCATAAACATAAATTCAAATTTCATAATGTTGGATGAAAGACTACATACCTCTTGACATAAAAAAGTGATTTGGATATAATAATTTAAAACCAAATAAAGTAAATATGCATTCTACAGAGAATGAACCTCTGTCTACAAAATCTCCATTGAATAACTGCATATGCAACTATTAAGAGAAATATATTTTTGGATAATTTTCGATATTTGTATAATGTCAGTGTATAAATTATTAGCACGTTTATAAGTTATTAATAGGTTTATTATAATAATGAATAAATATATTATATAATAATGAATTAATGATATATGAATTTTTTTTCTCACACATATATAATATTATATTATTAAGTTTTATAAAGGATACATATGGATTAGTTTCTGATGGTAATCCGTTCAACTTAAATATATTAAGCAAGTCATAATATTGACCATGAATGTCCCCACAAATGGTGAATTTATTTTCTTCTGGAATTGTAATGTCTACTAAACTAGGTTGTGCCATAAACCACGATTTAACATCCAACAGGATTTTATAAGCATATTTACGGTGCAACTTATTTTGATTTTTATACCATTCTAATAAATCTTTCATGAATTCTAGAGTAACTTTCCCATCAACCAATTTTGGACCTGTGTATTCACCTTCTATCGCTATAAAAAAAAATAATTCAAGCATATTAGGTCTCTTATTAATTATTAATGTTTAGTCACAATGTGCATTAAAAAAATATTACATAATAAACACTATTTATTTTTTAATTACATAATAAGCATATTTTATTTTGTTTTATAAAAATTATACAAATAGCAAAAAATAATATTACTACAATGAAAGCTTTGAGACTTCTGTTCTTATTACCACTATTTTTTAAGTATGACATCAAAAAAAACATAATCAAAATTTTTGCAAAATATATTTGAAATATTTTTCAATAAACATTTATAATACTTGTAAAATATATCGAAAATGATCTTGTTTCAGAGAGAAATTAAATCATATTTATTTATATATATTATTAATATATTATTCGACAGTTTGTCATGGCTGTAAATAAATTCGTTTCATTTTTTGTTACATGCATAATTTATTTCCAGATATGTATTTCATTAATTATTAATTAATGAAATAAAAAGAAAGTTTTCGGTATATTTATGATTGCAAAGTATATGTCATAATTAATATCAATAAATAAATCATAATTAATACATAATATTTCATAATTAAAATACATATACCAATAAATAAATATACCATGAATCAACAAGTAGGATTCTTCCTGAGAAATCACATTTATGATAAAAATATGATATAATATTTTGTTTTATAACAATAATTTTCAATCATTTTTAGAGAAATAGAAAAAAATGAATAAAAAATATTCACCCATATCTTCTAGATTAATCATGTCAGCTATATTTTTTTTATCCTCAACAGAGATAGCTTTGTTAAAAGCTGACACTTTAATCATCTTGGAACATTCCATGCATCTGTCGTTTGCATCTTTATCATTGGGTCTAGCTTTTACAACAGTCTTATAATCCATGAGAGCCAGTTTAAACTTGCCAAGAGACATATAGGCGGCAGCTCTCCGATAATAACCTTTGACATAATTTTTATCTAACATGATGGCTGTGGAAGCGTCCGTCAACGCATATCCAAAATATTCTGTTCTTAAATAAGCAATACTCCTATTGCCAAAATATATGGCTACTGATGGATTTAATTCTATGGCTTTGGTATATAATTCAATAGCTTTGTCGTATACTTGATCTGAAAAGAAAAAGATGCATAGTGAATAAACAAGGAAGTAATGATTGTTCGTTGTTTTCTCCTTTGACATAATACTCCGGAATTGTTACAATTACATGGCGTCGCTAACTTTTTCCAAGATCACAGAAAGAATGGGAGAGAATCTCCCCCCCAAGTTCCCGGAAGTTCTCACATCGATGGAAACATAGAAAAGCATCAAGATGAAATCAACGCCTCCAGTATGTCGAACAAAAATTCTTTTCTCAAGGCTCTTCTTCGCTCCAATTTAACGCGGAGGCGTTTCAACTCGCGCGGTTCCCATAATCTCCCGCGGACGCGAAAGTTGGGGTTAGCTTGGGGCACACGTGACCGTGCGGGACGGTGAGGTGCGTTAAATGTGAGTGCATCCGGTCTACAATCGTCGCGCTTTCCACGTGCGTTTGGCTTACGTACTTTTGAAGTACTCGTTCGCCTCTTCCTTGTACAATTCCGCCTTGGCCGCGTCCTCCGGTGTCGCCGGCGCGACGTCCCCTCTGCCATTGTCGCCCATCCTCAGCTCCGTGCGTGCGTTCGTACGTGCGTGCTTGCGTGCGGATGGCTGAGTCTTGTTTTGTTTGATGCAACCCAACGGCGGCAAACCGACGGGAGATTGAAGTCACTCAGAGCCACGCGGTCGCAACGTGCGTAACGAGAGATCGCGCATCGAGGTGCAGTCGATCGCGTTCCTCTCTCTCTCTTTCTGAGGAGACAGGAGAGCCTGCTGGAGCGGAGTCTGCGCCTCCCGTCCCGTAATCCGTATCGTACGACCGTACCGCCACCGTAAACGTTGTGAAGTAAACTCCAAGCGGTATCCACCGCACTGATCCGGCTGATCGCTGCTGCCTTCCGATGTCTCGATTAATCGAATCCGTTTCGCTATCGATCCCTGCGCGCGATTAATTTCACCATGTAAACAACGATCTTCGGCGATTTTGTTAATGATTTATTTCTAC
>NW_017259576.1:327905-328403 GCF_001594045.1 Atta colombica | reverse complement strand
ATAATATATAGCAGATATGAATGGATATATTTGGTTATCCGATTTCGTGCCGACTAATCTATATAATTTAATAAATGTATACTGTATAATAAAATTTAAATCTTCTGCATTTCAATTTTCCTTCAACATGGGCACGAACTTTCCGAATAACGCAATACTTCAAGTGATTTTTCAACGAGGAATGTGTGTATAGGATTCTCAATTCTCGTGTTCAAGATATAGAGACAAAATGGTAAAGGTTCTTTTATTATTTTATTATATTTTTGGCTGCAGGAGCAATGTAAGTACACTTCATAATCCCGTTCAGATTAAGAATAATTTTAATTAAATTAACTTAATCGATGATTATCAAAATAATCTTTGTACTGTTCTGTTAACGTGGATAAAATTATTAATTTTTTAAATTATTAACTTTTTTTTTAACTTTTAACGTTTTAACTAGTTATTATCTAACCTTGATTATTTTAAAAATAAAGCTGATAGAAGCACTTAGCAACG
>NW_017259576.1:325231-327805 GCF_001594045.1 Atta colombica | reverse complement strand
AAAAGAAAGATCAGACTAAATATACAGATAGAAATGTTACTATAAAACTATGGTTAAATACATACATTTTGTTATAATTTAATTTATATATATTAAAATATTTTTAAATATATATATATTAAATAATTAAAATATCAAAATTTAAGATTACGTTTTTTTTGTCATTAATGTTGGTTCCATTTTCATGACTTCTAGCACTTTATTATATACAAGTTGAGGTACATCTATGGCCCATAAGAAATCCAAGTGATTGAACTTAGGAAATGGTACTTTGTATTCGTCCACTACATTGGGTAACAGACTGATGAGTCTTTTTACATCCTTAAAGAAACAATTTCGTAAGCAATCTCTTTTTCTTATATGTCTCTCTTGATATAAAGCCTTATTTATACAAATAATTAAGAAAATTAATCTTTAATTAATTAAAGATATATCTTTAACGTATATATCTTTTTGATCTAAATGTGCTTATTTTACCTACCGGAATGCCAGATAGCCAGTCATTTTCGGCGTAGAATATTGCGAAAGGCGTGGTGATGTTTGCAAGATTATAATCTGGTGGTTCAGGTGTGTTGTAAATTTGTAGATTTTTCACGCAACCATAATCGTATTGGCAAAACTTGCCGGAATTATGTTCCTGAGCAAAGTGTACTAACGTTTTGGTCGAAGTACCGGCTGGATAAGTACTCAAAATCGAAGGTATTAGGTTCTAAAAGACGAACATGAAATCTATTCTCAAATTGGGATCATACGAGCGGAATAGTGATTGAAATCAATCCAGAGATAGAAATATTTTCATCATGATACTCGAGAAATACTTACAACATCAAATTGCTCCCTATCAAAACCTAGAATCAGAAACAGCAAATTGGTGCAAATCTTATCCTGAACAAATGTCATGTCGCAGGCGAGCTTGCTCATGAACTGTATTAAAGAGCTATGTGGTAGAAACTCGTCTTCGCCAAGAAGATATAAGAGCCCCTGTAATTGAAATTCTTTTATCCACAATATAATTTGCTTGTAATTCGATCTTATAATGAATATTTGAGAATATATGAACCATTCTTTGAAACGTGATTTTTACATAGGAGCTCCGAATTATTCTCCTTAATCTTGCAATATTTCAAAAAATATTTATTTGAAACTAATTCAAATTCTTAGTATTATACATGTTCTATAACGATTAATATTTCAGAGAGCAAATGAGGATGAAATTTTGAACTAAAAGTTCCTTTGTCAATTTTGGCTCAGATCATTACTTACCGAGTTATTAATGATTAAAATTGATCAGTCAGATCAACACGCAGCCGGAGTATGCAGGAGTGTAGTATGCCGTGGGACTCCTCGCGCTTGCTATGCATTATCCTGATTGAAATTTTATTCTAATTTTTCATAAACAAATCATCAAATAGGTGATAAATAAATATGGTCTGAGCTAAAATTGGCAAAGGAACTTTTAGTTCAAAATTTCATCCTCGTTCACTTCTTGAAATATTAATTAATCGTTAGGACATCCTGTATATCTTCGGAACTTCAAAATCATAAATTAAAATTTTATTAAAGTAATTGTTCTTAGATGAAAACTGAAAAATAATAGTATTATTTGTTTGGCTAATATTTCAATCATTTATAATACTAATACTATAATATTTGTTAAAAAACAAACTTCAAAATTTCAAAAATTAATTAATTACTTGAAAAAAGAAGAGAGAGCGTCTCAGAATATTCTAATTTCAAATCATTGTATATTTGTAATCTCAAATCATAAGATAGAAAAGATAAAAATAGCTTTTTATATTGGATGTTGTTTTAAATTATTTTGCCATAAAAAATTATTTTCTTATGACTTTACCTCAATATTTCCTGCGAAAGGAGTGAGAAATCGTATAGGACTTCTTATATGAGTCATAAATGCTACAGGCGCGAAGCTGATTATCAATCGCACCATTCGAGCGATTTCCGGACGTTCTGCTGCCATCACATAAGAAGCAGTTGTGCCCATTGAATGACCGATGTATGTGTGCAATGGTTGCGATGTTATATTCGTAATATGTAAGATCATTGCAGGTAAATCGTAAACGCCCATTTCGTGGAAGCTAAAGAAAAAAATTGATATATGTATATCATTACGGAATATAACAAAATATATTATTACATAGTATTACAGTGTAGAACTGATTAATCAATTTCTTATCATGCATAAGTTAAGTTACATATTATTATAACTATGTTACATTTAACGCACTTATTTTTAATTTATTAATGTAAATACCTGAAGTTCCAAAATTTTGAATCCGATGGCGATAAAGAAACATGTGCCCTCGAATAAGTATTCCCACGAAAATTACCCATCCAAACGTCATATCCGTGATTGGCTAATATGAAAGCTAGCAAGAAGAATAAAACATTGTTTCCAATAGATTCTATTATTTAACTGTTATTTAACTGTTATTTAACTGTTAATATTAATATAAATATATAAGTAGCTAGTTAAAATTAATGTATAAAGTTGATTGTGAGATACATTATTAAGCAAAAGAGATCAGAACAATTTTTATTGTCGAATAAGTTAAA
>NW_017259576.1:322583-325131 GCF_001594045.1 Atta colombica | reverse complement strand
ATATATGTATTATATATATATATATAACATAATTATAATATTATATTAATATTATAAAATTATATGTGTACAATTGTTTTAAAAACGTAAGATGTGCTAGAAATTACATTAGAAGTTATTTTTTCATATAAACTTCTTAATTTTTCCTGATTTTCCTGTTTTCCAGATTAAAACGTAGTAAATGATCTCGCAATGAGAAAAATAGTTTTTGGAGATTAATTAATATCATACCAAGTCCTTTAGCTTTTCCGGAAATAAGAAAATCGGCGAAGCTGCTTAAAAGACCATGTTGCAGCAGCACGGATGGACCGTTTTTGTTTGGGATACGATAAAGTGTTAAGAGATAGCCATCCTCCGTCTGTATCGCGTGAGCCTCCGCGGGAAAACCTACTTTTCTTATTCTCTGTAACTGAAAACAGTAAAAGCACATAAAATTATATTTATTATACAAATTTGAATCAATTTTCAATCGATTAAGATTATTATTTGTGTACATCACTTACTAACATGTTATTGCTATCAATCCTGACCGGAAAGAAGATTAACATAATAGTATAAGATACGTTCACTCATATATCTTCTTTCTAAATAACAGAGATTTCTAAATAGCACAGAGAACATTTGAACATTTTTATTTTATTTTGTATAAAATATAAACTTATATATATTTCATATAAAAAATAATTATTAAAATTATAAAAAGGCCTTTCCAATATTATTTATTTATGAATAATCATAAAAGCTATTGCTAATACTGAAATATTCTACAAAACCTAAAGTTTGACAAATAATTTATAATTTAATTGATTTTAATGATTTTACACTTAAATATTTATTTTTAAAAAAAAGGGTAAAACAAATACTGTTATAAAATGATCAATTTATTTTAAATCTTATTATATATCAAAACAAGAAAAATATTCTCTTGTTTTAATCCGAATTATTTTTAAACAAAGTTAACAATGAATAATTTTATCGATTTTAAAACAAAAATACGATTTTAAGCGAGAATTAAAATCATTATTTTTATCAAAATGTAAGGTGGCTCAAATTTTAATTGCGAACAGAAACGTAACAATTGACATAAGATCGTTTTCTGTATATTACAGTATAGTAGTCGAATACCTAACATTTAAGAGTTAATAAAAAATAGTAAAGATTTTAATCTTTTTTCTAGATGCGTACACTTACCATATCGAGATTATCTTGAGAAAAAATATATGGGCTATTTGACTGTTCTTTATTGGTTCCCATCATTTTCTTGATAACGTTCTTCGGGATGTCGAATATTCCAGCCGCTGCAAAGTTGAGGAAGCCACAAAAGAGTAAAAGATACACGATCAACTGCATCGCAAACGAATGATTCAGTGTCAATGAACAAAAATAAACGACACAAGTCTTTTAATATCTAAGTATGATACTGATAAGAGAAGAAAACAAAGAGAAGTAGCATGATTAGTTGATCTCTTCTTTAATCTTCTCTTTATGAAATAAGTTGCAATAGGATGAATCATTTCGTTAACGATTTTTTTCTATTAGATAAAAAAGAAGATATTGCGTTGTTAATTACATTATTAATTACATGATAATAAAATTTAAAAAATACATACATGACTCATGTTGCGGCATATTATTATTATTATTATATCGATAGATGCACTGTCCAACATTTTGTCCACATGAGTGTGAATTATAATTATTTCTGATATTATTTTGAAAAAATGTCAAAAAAATTAAAAACGACAATTTTAAGAATTGCATAATGTTACAAACCGGAAGCACATTTTTTTCTACATTTCATTAATGCAAGAGAAAGTATCAATGTTTAGCTTTAAAATGCATTTTGTTTTTTTTTTTTATATGATTTCATTTATTCAAGATTATCTTCCTGCATTATATTATATTTTCAATTTTGTATTATTTTTTTATTTAGTATGATTTTATTATATTATGTAAGTATTTTTCACATAATGCAATATTAAAACAAAATAAATGCCTTTTTCATGTATTTACATAGGAAAAGAATCATTTAAAATTGCTATATCTCGAAAACGAAAAATTATATCAAAAATGAAATGAATTTTCAAGCTTAAAGCTGATACTTTCGCGTAATATTAACAAAGTTTCGAAAAAAAATTATTGCCGATATTACGTCATGAAAATCTTCAAAATTATTATTTTTTGCTTTTTTTCTCAAAATTGTAACATAATAATCAAATTTGGACAATGGATTTATTGTTAACAAGCAAAAGAAGGTAATGCAAAAAAAGGTCAAATTTTATCGAACAATGTCAATAGTGCACCAAAATTATGATACAAGACAAACAAAGGTACACAATAGGGCGTGCATTCTGAACGTTATACAAGCACTACAATAAGAAATAATCAAAAGATATGGAATAGTGTATGTGTAAACGCTACAGGCAAATAATATGAAATATGAGGAATATAAGATGCGCGTTTATCATATAAAATTTTTTAGATAAATGTGTATATGTGTGTGTATGCACACACACACACACACACACACACACACACACACACACAC
>NW_017259576.1:311176-322545 GCF_001594045.1 Atta colombica | reverse complement strand
AGAGAGAGAGAGAGAGAGAGAGAGAGAGAGGGTAACTGCATGTTGATACAACTGAGAAAGAGAAAATGGATTATATATGAAAAAATAAGTATATAAAAATAATTATTATATAAAAATAAATATATAAAAATATATATTAAAAACGTAAAATAAAATTTTAAAGTCGATTTTCCTGAATGTAAAATCTTATACGTTTAAAATTTATGCGTTTTCGACTTATTTCTTCATATAGAATTATCTTTCCAGTTATATCACCAGATACAGAACGTTGCATACTACCTTGTCTTTTGTAATTAATGGCCCTAGTCTTCGTTGACGAAGTAAACTTGGCCAATTGCATACTTCCGTTATAATTTTTTCCGTTGTAATTTTTTTAGAAATAACAGTAATTTTTTTTTCTTTTGTCTTTGTTTTCCGAGAGCGTTACGTGTTTCAGTAGCATGTTATGATGAATATATATGAATATATTGAAAAATATTCACTCAGTAATGTAAAAATACAAATAAAAAACAGAACGTTAAATTGACGATATATAGCGTCGTGAATAGCATAAAATAATAAATGTATGATACGAACGTTTAATATTATATTGTTACATGTCATTATATAGTATACATATATATATAATATATATAAGAAATATATATATATACATATATAGTATACATTATATAGTATACATAATGACATAAAATGTTTTATTTAATAAGATCAAATTTAATTATTTTATGCTAATAAAGTTACCATAGAATATTTAGATATTTTATAAGAGTTAACAGTCCCTAAAGTTTATATTAAAAGTGTTTCTTGGTTTATTTCTGCTCTGAAAATTATACAATAGATGTGTACGTGCGTACGTGCTTTATTGTTACTAAAGTTTCAAATATAAATATTGCCCAACAAACTGTATCCTTCACATTTAAAACACTGTGCTGTCCGCCTCTGTATATAAAGCATTTCAAGATAATTACATATTAACAATACTTTTTATTATAATTTTATAGACAAAATTCTAAGTAATAAAAAAAAAAGAACCTGAATCTTTTTCTTTGTAAAAATATAATTTATGATAATTTATTGTCATATATCAATAAATCAAAACAGGTATTATTGATATTAATTCTTCCTACAAATTATTTGCTATTTACGAAATATAAATTTTATTTTAATATAAATTTTTAATATAAATTTCATAAAAGTGATTTGCCAAATTGTTATTAATAGCAGCATTATTTAAAAATTTTTTCGCGTTTACATTTTGAAAAATTGTTGCAAGTCATTAAATTTTATAGAATTCATATGAGATTGAAGATATAATAATAAAGGATTAACATTTTTGAGAAAAACTGATATTATTGGAAATTATCAATATTAATTAGTATTAAATAGATTATTATAGAATGTTACAAATAATGAGAATAATAAGTGATTTTTCTGATATATTATTTTGATTACAATTTTTATTATTTAATCATTAATAATATAAAAGGTCATTCAAGCTTATGCAATGTAAAAATATCTGCATAATTTTTTTTAATCCTGCAATAATTTATAAACAAAGTTTATGAATCTTCTGTAACAAACTTTTAATATTATTAACGGTTTAATTAAATATAAAAAATTTTATATTGTCTTATTATTAGCAAGAAATTCATTTTACAATAATTTATATTTATTGTTTGAAGTTATTAATTTTATTTAATAAAAATATCACTAATAATTTGGTAAATGAATAGTATTCATAGTCAAATTGAAATTTTTAATACATTTTTGCTTGTATTGAAAATCTCATTCATCCAGTTTCATGTCAAAATAACGATCAAAAAACGGCGGCAAAACAGCATTATTTTAATACACCTACATAAATATAAAATAGTGAGTTGAATTACTCTTAATTTATGATCACAATAACACCGAAAAGATTTGGTATCTCAATCATTTCTTATCGTTATGGCACATTATCTTCTTCATAATCTTTAGCAGTTTCAAATCTTCTTCATAATCTCAAGCAGTCTCTTGTACACGAGCTTAGGCGCGTCCTTGCCCCAGATGAAATCCAGGTGATTAAATTTAGGTACTCTGTACATATCCAATATGTTGGGTAACAGATGGTAAAGTTTCTTCACATCCTTAAAAAAAAATATCAAGTTGTCATGCATTATTTTATACTCCTTACTCAACTCTTTATACGCAATGTTTTCAATTTAGATTCTAGACACATGTTTCTTTATTTCAGTCAGATTCAAAATTTTAAAATTTCAATTATTTATGATGATAAAGTAAAATAATGATGCATTGAATGTGGTATAGTCACAATAGTATATTATTATAACTTGAAGTATGAAATTAATACGAATTAGTTCTTAATATGTATTTCCCACGTGTCTTTTTAATCTAAATATTCATTTTCCTGCTACCTACCACATTGCTGGCCAACCAATCATTGTCGCCATAGAATATCGCAATTGGCACGGTGATACTCCCTAGATTATAGTCTGGCGGTTCCGTTGCATTATAAATCAGCAAATTATTTTTGCGTCCATAGTCGTATTGACGAAATTTGCCCGACTCGATTTCCTGGCTGAAATGCACCAACGTTTTAGCCGAGGCGCCGGCTGGATCGTGATTCAGAATCACTGGTAGCAGAGTCTAGGAAACGGTATAATATCTTGGTTGATTTAAAGCGTCATTGCATATGCTAAATGTGACTTTCGAAGCGCACTTCAATTACGGCTTTCGTGGAATGCTTACGTAGTTGAACTGTTCTTTGTCGAATCCACAGACTAGGAATATCACGTTGGCGCAGATCTCCTTCTCAATATTAAATATCTCACAGCCATACTTAGATAGATAGTCTAGCATATCGCTGTGTGGCAGAAACTCATTTTTGCCGAAGAAATGTGTGATTATCTGTAATCCCCGAATTCCTTAATTGGAATAGTATATAATTTACTTATCATTGTTTTGATTGTTCTAACTTTAGCAAGTGTTTGAAAATAAATTGATTCATTTGAAGTATCTTTTTCATTTTTTTCTATTTTTTTTTCATATATCATATTTCTTAATATATTACATAATTATGATAACGTACATTTCGACAATAGCTTTCTACATTACTCGTGAGATACTATTGTTAGGTGCATTTTTTTTTAATGTGATTTCCTCAGTAGGTCTATTCCACAAAAAGAAGAATCAAATACTCGAATTGATTAGCAGGAAAGCAAAATTATACATCGTACTACTATATGATAATTTTGTATAATTTTGATTCTTCTTTTCGATTCTTCTTTTTGCCCGGGGAAATTACATTAAAAAAAAAACGCATCTTACCAATAGTATCTCATGAGTGATGTGGAAAGATATTGTCGAAATGTAACGTTATCATAATTATATAATGTATTAGAAAACTACGTTAAGATATAAGTGTATCATTAAAAATGAATAAATTAACAATAGAAAATTTTATGTTAATAGAAATAAATTATTTAATAAAAAACATAATTTCAATTATAAACATAGTTTCAATAATAATTTGGCGAAAGGTGCGCTTCCTATATTTCTGGACGTTCCTGAACTAGAGCGTCACGTGAGCACTCGGCGGCTTAGCCGTCGAGTCTCAAAGGGATCGCTCGCCGGAATCAGTTCGAAATGTGCAAATCTTTGCAAGTACTGTTCTATGTAGCGTAAAATTATAAGACAAGGTGAATTAATGTTAGATGTAGTTTCTTAACTATCATATATAGTTTTGAATCGTTATATATTAATAATTAACTTACTTTCTAGCAATATATTTAGACACATTACCTCAAGTTTCTGTACGAAACGAGAAAAATATCGTATTGGACTTTTCATATGGTTCACAAAAACTGCAGGCGCGAGACTAATCATCATTTGCACCATTCGAGCAATTTCTGGATGTTCCACTGCCATTATATAAAAAGAAGTTGTACCCATTGAATGACCAATGTATGTGTGCAATGGATGTGATGTTATATTCGTGATGTACGAAATCATCGCAGGTAAATCATAGATGCCCATTTCATGAAAGCTAATAACAATTTTAATCGATATAGATATATCACAAAATATAACAAAGTATATATTATAATATAAAATAAAAATAATATAAAAATTAACTAACTTTCATTTTTTTACTATAAATTATAGTGATAAGAGCATTGTCGAGCAGTTCTTTAAAAAAAATCGAGTATATTTTAAAAAATTGAAGTTATATTTTAAAAGTACATTACATGATTAAAATATATTTATTTAATAAGTGTGGCAACCAATTACTATTATTATTTGTAACTGTCTGAATGCTTTCTATGAAATTTTCGGTCAGATTATTGGATAAGATCTCCCAAATTTTCCAAAGTACTTGCCAAAGATAACTACTTCAAATAAATATTTATTTTTCTTGAAGCTTTATCTTCATGATATTGACCAGATATTTTCAATCGAATTTACGATTGGAGATTGAGAAGGCTAATAAATTCATTATTACGTCAATTTGTGAAAACCTCGTAGAAGCATATCTCGTGGGAAATATGAAAATAAGTTATATAATCAATAATAATCGTGGATGCTATATACTACATAATGCATACTTTTAAAATATTTTTGAATATCACTTTTAATGTATTCGGTTATTTCTTTCAAAGAACTGCTGATGCTCTTATGTTATTGATATAAATCATTATTTCACTATATCATTTTGAATACACTGTTATTTTTTTATTTTATAATGTGAGTACCTGAAATTCCAAAATCTTGAATCCGATGGAGATAAAGAAACATGTGCCCTTGAATAAGTATTCCCACGAATATTGCCCAACCAAACATCATAGCCCTGGTCAGCCAATATGAAAGCTAACATAATAAAGAAAACATTGTTTACAATAATTAGATGATAATATTTTGGCTTTATAATGTTAGTACGCATAGTCTAGCCATACATCTGATTTTTTTCTTATATATTAATCCGATTTTACATAAAAAGTGAAATTTTATTTAAAATCTAGAAGAACAATATTTGATCTTAATAGTTAAAATTATTTGCATAAACAATATAATATTAAAAGATAATAAATAAAATGCCAATTTGAGCCAACACTGATTATTAGTGTGTATTTTATTTATTCAAAATGAATAGTAAAGCGTATATGTTTTGATCTACGATCAAAGTTTTCTTCAGAAAATTAATTAAATATTAAATACTAATTATATAATGATAGCGCAAACAATTTATCCTTGACTATTTATTATTTATACTTATCGTCATTGTAAGTACATATTCAGTTGTCTACTATTTTTCTCAATTTTCATTTTACATTTGTCTACCAAACAGTTATGTCTAATAACTTTTTTTAGTAAGTGAATTGAATTTTGATATTAACCATTATTTATATTAACTTTTTAATTTATTCATATTTGTGTTTAAATCACAATAAATGGAACAGTCTAATGGAATATGTATAAAAAACCTTATAGAAACAGCTCAATGACAATCATGTAAGTTTAATTTATCATATTTTATCATATTTTATTATATTTTATGTGAAAAACTTTATGTTAGCACAATTAAAAATATTTTTTAACTTCTTTTGGTCTTTCGATTCAAAACAATAAAATTTCTTTCTTTTTGGTAAACTTAATAATTTGATGACTAAGATTAATTCGGACATTACTACCAATTTTTTGTATTTTATACTTTAATAGTTTATACTCGCTTATACTCGTGCTATCATTATGTAATTAATATTTAATATTTACATTTAATTAATTTTCTTTGTACTGAAGAGGATCTTGACTGTAGGTCGAAATGTATATGCTTTACTACTCATTTTGAATAAATGATATAAAACACTAATAACTACACACTAATAACTAATACACACTAATAACTAATATTAGTTCAAATTGACATTTTATTTATTATCTTTTAGATTTTTCTTTTCTAGAGCCTATTGATTATTTTGTCTTGAATATAATATTAAAAAAATAAAAATAAAATCTTTCAAAACCAAAATGCGTTATAATTTGCATTAGACATATTAAATTTTTTTGGCACATTGAAATTTGAGAATTTATTTTGACATTTTTCCGAAGCGTAATCGATGATTTCTTTAAATTGAAGGTACCAAGTCCTTTATCCTTGCCGGCAATGACCCAGTCTGCAGAGCTGCACAACAAACCATGCTGCAACAAAACTGGCTGATACTTGTTATTTGGGATACGATGAAGTGTTAAAAGATAACCGTCCTGCGTCTGTACAACATGAGCTTCTGCAGGATAACCAGCTTTTCTTATCATTTGCACCTAGGAGAAATGAATGGTTTGTTTATTTAACACTAGTGATACAGATCACAATCTTAATATTTATCAAAAGTTTATTATGATATAGATTGTCTTGAAATTCACGAATTAAAATATTACAGTAAGAAAATTCAAAAAATTAAACCTGTCACAAGTAATCTTAAGATTCCATTGAGATCATTTTAAATATAAGATATCGTGTTATAAAATCTAAAAATCAGAATATAGAAAAAAATACATTTACTGTATTAAGACTGGCATCGATATTGAATTTGACGCTGTTCAGCTGTTCCTTGTTATCCCGCATCGTATTCATGAGCGCGCTCGGCGAAATGTCTTGCAAAATATCGAATGTTATAGCTGCAGCAAGGTCGCAAAATACCAAAAGGAATGCTATCACAATTGGCCACATCATGTCGGTGTCCGATAGGATTTGAATTTGATAAACGACGAAAGGATTTGAATTGGATCGCGGATCCCCCGGAGATGTTAAGATGTATTAATAAAAGATTAAAGAGATGAGAAGTATGGTTATGTTCTTTACTTGCAACTGAGTCCTTGTTTCTGCCACGATATTTATACGTTTAAGAAACGCTGACGAATGTATACATCAGTCAGAAAAGAGACAGAAAAAGAAAGAAAGGAGGGGAGACGCGATAATAGAACAAATGGAATTATATTAGTCATTATAGTCTGAAAATTGTCCATAATTGAAAAATAAAGGTACACTTTATGTAGTTGTTCGTGCTAGTAATTGTAATGAGTAACTAGGCGAGCAATTTATTCTTCTCATTTGTATTCTACGTATAGTTGGAAGGAAATATTTGTTTTGATTGGAAAATTTTACATTTTTCTTGAAACACTTTTTCATAATAAGGCGTGTCATGTTTTGTAGTAGTTCGATTAATTTTGCGTTTAAGATTGTTTTAAGTCTGATTTCTCATAAGGTGACATTCTCTCAAAGTCCAATTTTATATTCAAGATCGTCAGATCAAGTTTGATCCTAGACATACAATTTTATGATATTTAATTTTAGTCAATAAAATGAACACACTCGTGTTTCTGAATGCATGTTTCTAGAAAATATCCTTTAATATCATTTTTAAGATAGATAGATTATTAAATAATTATAATTAATACTGCTACGTGCAGTATGTTTCTGGAAAAAAAAGGAACAAAGTTATATAAAATAAAAGTTTTAATTGAAAAGAACATAAAATTATATAGAGTTTACAATAAAATTGACTACGAATTAACTATAAAAATTGAAATAGAATATTGTAATAAAGAAACATGTTATAGAATTTAAAATTTAAGTCTTATTTTTTAAAATAAAATACTTAATTAGATATTATAGATTTAATTAGATAGAAGTTAGAATATTAAATTAAAAATGAATTTACATTTTTTTGCATATTTTATTTCATTCTTAATTTCTTGTTTTAATTCAATAAATTTTTAATTCTGAAATTTTAATTCTTAAATTTATTTATTTACCAGTGTCATTTATAACATCTAATCAAAATAACGTTGCAAAAATTAATTTATCGCTGCTATTCTCTTTCTTTTGATTTAATAGTGATCAATTAATTTTTATTAGAAAAGATTGATTTATTCAATTATTTAAAAAACAATTCTATTTACCTGCACAAATCAAATATGATCTTATATTCAAATATGATCTTATATTTATAAACTTCTGCTTAATATTAATAAAAAAATATAATAGTCTTAAGACAATTTTTCATCGTTCTTTCTTCGTTAATGAGACTTACTTGAATTTATAATCAATTTAATATTACGTACAAACTTTACATTACTTCCATTTTATTTTAAATCTTTTTATAAGTCTCGATTTGTGGGTATGGCCAACACGATGCTACAAACGCTTCGAATTATTTTTTAATTGGTTAGTTTGTAAAATTCTTTCTTGTAATTGGTCCATTAAACGCTTCAAAGTATTTATAGCAAGACTTTGACCACAGCCTGTACATATATGTATCGCACGTGTTTACTTGAGCTTCATCAATTTTAAAAGTTCAACGATTTCGTACGTTTTCGGCTTTTGTTATAACTCGATACAAACATACATGTTTTGGCAAGAAAAGTGTTTTGTCAAGGAAATAAATATCGATAACCGATAGCTCTTTTAACGAATAATAATTCACAAGTACATGTCGAGATCCGAGATCCTTGTTTGTCGTGCGCATTCCCACGTGACGGTCAATAAAGAATACTTAGTGTAATTGAGTCACCATCTAACGATTGTAAATTCGAGCAAGGTATTTTAAAGTTTTTCTAAGTTTGTCTGAGTTTATCGTCTTCGATTTCATCATATGGATAAATTCACAATTGAAAGTGCCGGACACCGGTTAACCTTTAATCGACCAGTTGCGTAAAAAAGTGAAAAAGAATTAGTGATTTGTTAAGGAATCCGATTCTAGAAGTCAAAATTTGTACCTTATATCTTATTATTTATATATTTTACTTGTACATTTATTTATATATTTATATATTTAAACTTTTGTGTATATACTTATATATTTTATGGTCTTGCACTACTGTGAAAAAGGACAGGAATTTAGTCAGTATCCAGTGAAATGTTAACAAACTGCTAGTAATTTATTAGCATTCCAACAGAATATTGCAAATTAGCATCAATTGTATATGCATTAAAATCATGTTTTATCAGTAGAGCATATTGTAACCTGCTAACATATAACGAGAGGAAATCGAACAGTAAAAATCCAGAAATCAAGTATCTATAATTTTATAATCATTTAAACAAAATATATTATTTAGAAATTTATGAAAAGGCAGATTTTGCTTGATTTCTATAGTCAATTTACCATTATTATTGTCTTAACTTTGATTTTCTGTTGATTCTGTTATTCATTTTTGTTCTGGCGTTCTGTTTGCCAATTTAACAAATATTTTTTACAGAATGTTTTCAATAAGCTGTCAATAAGATAATTTTATAAGAGTTGTTTCTTTTGTTAACAGAGAATACGTCAGGATGAATGAAGTTACATTGCCTCCTTCACCAAATTGGTATTTGAGCAATATCCTTGCTTGCTCTAAACGTGGAACTGTAGCATGGGGCGCAAGGAACTTTGTTGTCATTGCCAAACAGAAAGAAGACAATGTTATGCAGTATTCTGTAATCAAGGATTATTTTAAAGACAAAGTAACTGCATTAGCATTTTGTCCTAAACTTGATAATCCAGACAGTCCAGAGCTGTTAATATGTGGTGGTGATGATACCAAAGCTAGGGTTTGGAATGTGGATACATTGGAGTTGTTAGCGGAATTTGCTTTTGTCGATGTAAATATATTCCATAATAACTTATAAATGTTAATTATTTATGTTAATATATATTAACTATATATATAACTTATATTAATATATATTTATTAATATAGGGAAGCAAATTGATTGTGGGAGTTGACTGGTCAGCCAAAGATGAAAATCTTGCGTGTGCAGTGAATTTGGAGGGTTATTTAATGTACTGTAATATACAGTATAAGACTTCGAAAATAGTATCTCTAGGCAAGCTAACTGCTACATGTGTAGCTTGCTGTCCTCATGACTCTAGTCTTGTGGCAATAGGTACTAAAAGCGGATTAGTTTATATTGTTCAAAAAGATACAATATTGTATAGAATGAGAGGACATAATGAGGACATAGTTAGTTTATCTTGGTGTCCTTCAGACATGAATATTTTAAATGGAGGAAATAGGAGAGATTTACTTTTAGCTTCTGGTGCAAAAGATAGGTGAGCTTTTATAAGATTTATATATTATATTTATATATTATATATAAAATGTATATATTCTGTGTCACATACTAAATTTATCAGTTACATAAAATATATATGAATATTTATCTTGTTACACTTAAAATATAAGAAACAGATAATTAAAAAAAACTACTGTTATATTTATCTTTTTTATATTCAGATCTATATTCATTTGGAGAGCCGGTAGAGATGGTAGATATGAAACTGTACTAAATATACCAAATACGCCTATCATGCCTGTCTCATATAAAAGCAAGCTCAGCACTACAGGTGGAACCTGGATTGCAGTATGTTGGGCAGAGCCCAATTTGCTTCTGACTAGTTCCCTTTGGGGTGAACTTCTTTCTTGGGAACTTTCAACAGACAGAGAGAAGCCTAAGTATAAATTGTTCCATACATTCCATAGTAGAGGATTATTTTCGATAGCTGCTATATCCAATTACGATGGAACATCTGATGACTTGAAAACAAATTCCGAGTGAGTAAAAACTTTATATAAATTAGAACATATAAATATTGAAATTTTTCATTTTGATATTTTATCAATACTTTAGGCTCAAGGTCTGGTCTTCAGCACAAGATCGCTGGGTTATATGTTGCAAATCTAACAGCGATCCTACGAAATTGGCGATCCTAGAGCACAAGATTCCTACACAAGGAGGATTCGTTTATTGTATGAATGCTTGTCCTATTGATACCTCACGCATTGCATTTGGCGTAGGAGACGCGATGCTGCGTCTATGGAATTTATCTGAACCACATACAACGATTTTCGACGTTGTTATGCACTGGCAGAAGATAAAGGGAAAAATAAGAGTGGTAAGAAATTCTCGCACGGAACTGTTTTTTGAAGTATTTTTATGTGTGAGAAAATGTTATGAATTAATATCATAGCATCATAGCATAAAATATATTCCACCAGATATCATGGTTCCCGGAAGATGAATCTACCGTTGCTTTTGGTACTGGAGAGGGTCGCGTTGGCGTGTTTGATGCAATTGGAACCAATAAACAACCTATATTATACCGGCAGTATCATCGAAATACCATTTATAAACTTGAATGGGCTCAACTTAAATCAGAATATTTTTTGTTCTCTTGTGCAGAAGGAGAATTAGTAGCTTACAAAAAATCCACACCGAACGATGGTAGGATGATAATATCCATTGTTTTATCATATTGTTTTATTATCATAACTTCTATTTTAGAACCTATGTCTATAATAAAGGAAGGATGTTTGGAATTTTCATGGAA
>NW_017259576.1:297256-311076 GCF_001594045.1 Atta colombica | reverse complement strand
ATATATAATATATTTAAGTAACAATTTTTTTTTAAATAATTGAAGAAATGCTTTAAATGGATCTTGTTTTTTTCAGATCAATTATGTTCTACGATCAGAAGCTGAGAAAACGCGGCAGTTCGATACATATTTTAAGAAATGTGGTGAATTGTTTGGCATGGCATCCCGAAAGTACAATGGCAGATAAATGGATGTCACCAATTGCTAACTATTTGGCAGTTGCATCTGATTCGTGTAGTATAATGATTTTTGATATGTCCAAGCTGATAAAAGAATTGGAAACGACAGGTACCGAGGACATTATAGAAAATGATCAGAATTGCACGATGCACAAGATAGTAGCAACATTAAACGGACACTCCGATAAAGTGGTGTGCTTAGCTTGGAGTCCACATTTCAGTGGGCATTTAGTATCTGGTAGCTACGATAATATCGCACAGGTCAAATACATATACATTATATAGTGTTAAAATAGTTCAATTATGTTGTTATGGCATCATAGCTTATCTATTTATTAAGTAGAATGAAATATGGGTTCTCTCCTTCCTGAAACAGGTTACCGTTCACCTTATAACTCCTTTACTCATAACTTTTAACTCTCCAGTCAACCTCTTACAAAACTGAAGCATACATGAGATGAAAATTAGAGATTCACTGACTACAAGTCGATCGCTCTTGTACAGAGTTATATGTCACCTCTGTTAAACTTGTATTTATCGTTTTTATATATCATACAACATTGTTTTTTGATTATATTATGTTGCAAATGCCAAATCTTGTTTAAATATTATTTTCAATATGATTTATATCGTTGTATAATTTTCTTCGAATATCATTTTAGGTGTGGAACGTCGAAAAACAGGAGTTGATGGGCACATATATGGGTCACGATGGACCAGTGCTATGCTGTATGTGGAGTCCTCTCAAACCGCAGTTGATAATGACTGGCTCGTCGGACTTTACGCTACACATATGGAATTATACTTTATCAGCACAATCGCCGAAGCAACCTTCTGACATTAAGGCTTCGAAGAAAAAACAAAAACAGCAGAAGAAGTTGAAAAATAAAACAGATGATCAAGAAAATAATTCGACTATATCAACGAATCCTGTTAATCTATCATCTGCTGAAGTAATCGCAAGTAAATAATTTTTTTTTTATACAATCGATATACATGATATACAATTAGCATTAGTAATATTCTCAATTTTTAATTGCAGAACTTCAATCGCAATCGAAAAAGAAAGATAGAAAATCATACTTTAATAAATATAACAAATTAATAAACGATAAATCTCAAATTCTGAATTTCATCAAGCATGATATAAGAAGTAATCAAATCGAAGAAGATGACACTTCTACAAATTTGTCTTTATTTTGCGAAAAGAAAAATGATTTTTTGACACTCATTTCTAATGAAAGTAAGTTTAAGTATATTATATTAATATTATGTTACAATTACATATATTGGGTTGTCCGGAAAGTTCGTGCCGATTTTGAAGGAAAATTGAAACGAAGATTTAAATTTTTAATTTCATTTATTAAATTTAAATCTTTTGCGGCACGAACTTTCCGGATAACCCAATAGATTGTTACGTGACATTAATGATTTATTATTTATCTACAGAGTTAGCACATGACAATTCAGATATCGTTACTGAGTTGAATATGTGGTGTGATGATTTGGAAAGCAATCTAATTTGTGCAGCTAGGGATCAACAATTAAATGACTTTTTAGTATCGCTTGCACCTAATGTTTCTTTGAAGTACGTACGAATATTTCAACAAATCTAAGAGAATTAGTGACTATCGAATACAATTGAAATTGATTTTACAGAATGTGGAGAGAAATGTGCGAGGCGTATGCTCATCAATTGATACTGCAACACAATCCGGAAAAAGCGGTATCATATTTACTAGCTATACACAAAATTCACGAAGCCGTAGAAGTATTTATAAATGCTAAGCTGTTTAAGGAGGCTTATGCACTTGCGAGATGTAAATTGGATGATAACGATATGTTTTTAAATAAAATATTAGAATCCTGGGCTGAATGGGCCACTTTTAAAGGTCATTTGGAGCAGGCAGCTCATTGGTAAGTTTTTTTTAATTAATATTTTTTATTAATCATAAGCGTTATAATGTAAATGAAAATTATATTTTCCATATTTACACGATATAAAAATATTATTTTACATAATATTAAAATATAACCAAATAATTAATAGCTATAAAAAATTTCTATTAAATTAATTCTTTTGATGTTATATATATATATATATATATATACAGTCACGTAAAATTGGGATCCTTTGACAAGGCAGCAAAGATTCTTTCTCGTCGAAAAGACTTATATTGTTTGGAGGCAGCATCAGAATTAGCGTTTTTAAGCGGCGACGAAGGCTTTGGTACATCCTTGGCTGTAGACGCAATGACACGCGCACTTATGAAGTCAGACTGGCCGAAAGCGCGTTCCCTTATTGCAAACATCCGACAAGTTCAGGTATATTTTTACACACAACAAGCATGTACACAACATATATATATATATATATATATTTATATATTTATTTATTTATTTATTTATATTTATATATAACTAAAAATATTCTGTGTAGTATCTAAACGTACACATAGATGCTCATGAGACAATCATGAGTACGTTCTTAGAACAGACTGAGTTCGATCTGATGAAGATGTGGTTGGAAGGAAAGGAAAATAATGATATGTTACAAATTCTTGAGGAAAAATATGGTACTTGTTACTACGGTCTCTTACGAAAGAAAGATGATACCAACATTGTTCTGAGAAATGTAACGAACGATAAAGTGGTAAGATCTAGAAGATAAAAATAAAAATGATTAGTACACTTTTCGTAAATAATATTTAATAACAATGCTTAATACTTTTCGTATAATAACAAATTTGTATTACATTTCTTTATATTATCTTTTTTAGATGCAAATAAATATTAGTTATCAAATTGCCATGGCGGCTACGTCCGATGTGAAAGAGACCCGATTGAAACATTTAACAACAGCATTAGGTAACGTGTTCGAATTCGAAAATAGAGTATCAAAATATGGAACAACGACAAAAGAAGGATTCTATACGCATGTTCTCACGAAATTGGATATTAAAAAACCAACAGACGAGAATAGCATTTATGCAAAAAGTGATTATCCTGTATCGCAGAGTATACGTGCTTATTTATGTATCGGTATTCTGAATTGGTTATTGAAATATTTAGAAAAGCTATCGGTTGAAGAAGAATTGCAGTTTACGCAGTTAGTATTAGATTTGCTAGAAGATGCCATAAACGAAACAAATGTATCTCATCAGAATAAGATTTCTAAATATAATCAATTGGAGGATCAACTTATGGCTCTTGCCATAAGTCGTGAAGGTTAGTTCTTTTTTCTAATCTGTTGTTAGATATACGATGTTTGTTTGATATACGATTGTATACATAGCAGTGATAGATTAATTTAATAATAATTCATTGTCTTATACACGTATATAATATGTTTTAAATATATATTCCAGTGGAGACAAAAGACAAGATCGAAAATGGTGATGAATATAGGAATATTGAGGAAGAAGTAGAGAAGCTTAAACTTGATATAAATAAATTCAATGAAGATCGAGTTTACATACCTGATCCTAACATCGTTCTTCAGAAATCTTGTTTTTTACTTGCTAAAAAATTGAGAGATAGTACCAAAAAACAACTTTCACGATTTTTAGATAAATTTGGAGAAGACATAAAAACGTTTGAATCAGAAGAAAATTTGCAATCGGAAAATGTCTTACTATGAGTATATCTCAGTAATGAAACAGTTTCAAATACAAATATAAAGAAAACTTGCAAAATAGATTTTTATATCGTTATAAATGATAAGCTACACATGATAAATTACTTTCATATATATTGTAAATCTTGTAATTATAGTTCATTATAAAAATACATTTTTTTCTTTTTTACGCATTTTTTACACAAGTGTAAAATTTTTTACCTCCAAAGATTTATATGTATATATAAATTAATTTATCGCATATATGTAATAAGAGAATATACTTCTAATGAAAATCAAAATATCTCAAACTATTACTAATGTGTTGTGTATAAAAATTAATTCTCTTAATCAACTCATAAAGAAACATTAAAGTATAATAAAAAAAAATTATTTAAATCGCTATGTAACATCCCAAGTTCTGAAAAGTCAGAATTTCATTTATGGACAAAATCATATTTGATGTATACTAATTTACATTTATTCTCCAGAAACATAATTCTCTGTCACTTCCAGCACAAACATATGGTAATTTATAATGCCATGTCGTACCACCAATTAACTTTACCTTTCCACACAATACTACTACTTTCGATTTTAAATTAACAACCTTCAATAAATTATCCGGCCATCCAATACTTGATATCAGATTTTCATTCGCATGTGAGATTTTTACTGTTAAACCACCTTCCACATGAAGTGTCCGCTCATCAAGAGGACGACTAGAATTGGAAATGAATACATAAATTTAATGAAAGCATAAATCAATAAGTTTTTAATTGAACTTCTTTTATAATTTAACTTTCCTTTTTTTGGAGAAAAAAGAAAAGAGTGAACTGTGCAAGAAATTCAGCTAAAGGAACAGATCCAATATGATTCAAAAAGATTTAAAATTAAATGTTTTATTACCTGGGTCTAGACACATCCCAAAGCAACAATTCTCCAGCAGCTATCGATGCAACTTTTAAGGGATTGGGTCCCCAGTCAGCTGCAGTCAAGGGAACAACTCCTGAATCAAGAGACATAATAGCTTGATGACTTCTGACATTGTACATACGTATTAAACCGTTCTTTTCTGCTACTAAGAGCTTGCCAGATTCTTCATTATGCCAACATACACTAGTTCCAGGTGACGTTAAGTAAAATGTAGATACACACTTTTGGTTCTCTTTAACAGCCCACAGCTTACATGTATGATCATCAGAGACTGATGCCAATAGTTCACCTTCTGGTTCATAGGAGATTGCATTCATATAATCTTTATGGCCTTCTAAAATCTTTAAAACATTTGTTACACTATTGAATTTAATTAGCATTATAAACTTATATAACACTTAAGATATTCCTAAGGTACTCCTACCTCGAACATATTGACGTCATTCAGATTGCTATTGTATAGTCTTATTTTGAAATCTGATCCAGCAACGCAAAATGTGACAATTTTGGGGACAATACTCAGGGAGGTTTCTGGGCTCCAAGCGATCGCATGGGGCCTGGCATCGTGATGAAATGTTCTAATAGGACTATATGCCATCTCTTCCACAGCATCATCTTCATCCTGTTATTTAAAGTTTGTTAAAATAGAAATGAATAGATTTGATTTTATCTATATGTATGTGAGTATTTTATATCAAGATAATGATATCATACTATTTGTTTACTTTGATTTAATAAAGTTATCATGTAACAACACAGGTTTATAATCTTATTTTTAATGTGAATTAACAAGACTGTAAAGCACAAGACTTCGAGTTCATGTAGATTACAAGTAAAAATTCAAAAGAGTTGAATCTTAGAATGAAAAAGAATATGTCAAGAACCGAGTTAAGACATCACAAATGAAAATTTTAAAATTCGATATAAGTGAAAAGCAACTATAATTTTTATTTCGTCAATATGTTGACAATTTCTAGCAAAACTAAAAAAAGTTGTAATTCTCATCGATGGACTCCTCGCACAAACCTGAAATTTAACAGTACCAACGACGATCTCCTTGGCGAGGGCAATGCAGATCAAGTGCTGCGACCACTCGTACGGCGAAAACTCTACACAGTAAATCCGTTCTGAGAAACTCCGTTTAAATGTAGGCGGCGTGGTGACTGCCTCGTCCATCCTATCTCTCTCGTCCTCGATACGTAGGTGTGTGCACGAGTAGAAAAGGAGCCGGCATAACCTACAAGATATGAGATAGGTTAGTTTTGCGGAACTTTACCGTGATCGATCGATTATTAATGTAAGGAAAAAAAAAGAGGAGGATTACAAACACGCGATATAAATAGAACGGAGAAACCAGTGGAATAAATCGAATAAATGGAAGAATAAATCGAACCACAACTTGTTTTCTCACCGCGATCCGAAAGAAAAGAAAAGCGTGTGTACATACACACGTCCGGTGTCGAGTTAGGTTAGGTTAGATTAAATCAGTGCGGCGGCGGCAGCGGCACGGTGCCGTCGAGAGGGCAGCACGTGACTCGTATATGCGATCGTCCGGCCAGCGTGCCACTGCCGCATTCTCCGAAAAAGTACTGTGTGACGAGCGTAGCACACGATCGTCGCATCGCGCGCGTTGATTTTGCGATTTTTTTTGTTCCTCTCTCGAAGACGGACCCAGGTATGAATTGACGCGTGGCGCGACGCCGGAGAGAATCCCGCGCCTTCCACGCGGCCCCCGCTCCAAGCTCCGTCTCGTACCGCAGTTTCGCGTCAGTCAGGTGAGTAAGTACGGAAGCGAGCGTGCACGCGACAAGCTGCTTCGTCCACGCGTGTTTGCGCCGCGTGTGCCCGCGCGTGTCCGCCCGTGAATTTTCTCCGATTGGAGGACACGACCTCGCCGACGACGAGCGCCCGTCGCTGCCGATTTTCTTGCGTATGCTCCCGCGGATGCAGCGTGAGCAAACCTCGTTTCAATTATTTATACCGGCTCCCAGATTGATGTTCTGTTACGATATCTTACATCGCGAAACGTTGATATGTACGTTGATATGTAATTCAGAGCCAGTCACCGAATAATTCAATCTGTTTTCGTTAAACAAGCTCGGGGAAATCATTAAAATAAAATTGTTTGATTGCGTTATGTAAATGTATTTATTATGATGATATTAGATGTTTTCAATTGCTAATTATTGTCGAGAAAAATTTTTGTACAAGAACATCTTTTTCGTTACAAGCGATACACATATGTTATTAATTGTTATAGAGATATGACAAGATCTTTTTATCCTTTGTTTATTTTCTCTATATTTTTGTTTTAATAAGAAAGGTAAATTAGTTGTTAAGATATTATATAGATGTAACAAGCATTGCTTATTATAGTTAAACATATCTGTTTCATATTTCAGTGCTAATAGGAATGGAGTTCGGAGTAGGCGATGTCGCCCAGATATCGGCAGAACTGGCTCGAGTGGTCGAGATGATGATGTCACCTGGTATATCTCAACCGCAACGCCTGGAGATGTACAATGCCTGTGAAAGATTCAAGGAATCTTCACCATTGTGTGCGCAATGTGGCTTGTACTTGGCACAGAAATTACCCGAGAGGAGCTCAGTGGTGCGTCACTTTGGTTTGCAGTTGATGGAACACTGTGTGAAGTATCGATGGACACAAATTTCTCAGTCAGAAAAGATTTTCATTAAGGAGAATGCGATGAAATTACTTCAAGAAGGCACCCAACCACTGCTACAGGAAGAGGCACATATAAAGGATGCTCTGTCGCGTGTCGTAGTTGAGATGATAAAGCGTGAATGGCCTCAGCAGTGGCCCACACTGTTGGCCGAGCTCAGTCAGGCATGCACACAAGGCGAGAGTCAAACTGAGTTAGTTTTATTGGTATTCCTCAGATTGGTAGAAGATGTAGCACTCCTGCAGACACTCGAATCAAATCAAAGAAGGAAAGATATATATCAGGCGTTGACTACGAACATGGCCGAGATCTTTAGCTTCTTTCTGAGATTAATGGAGCAACACTTTTCAGAGTTTCAGAAGAAAAGTGCCTTAGGACAAACATCCGAAGCTGCGGCACATAGTAAAGTCGTTCAAGTAGGTTTTTACGAAAAAGATGCATGTATCTAATGATTGTTTTTTCAATTAAAATTTGTACCATTATAACAGGTAGTACTATCCACATTAACTGGATTTGTCGAATGGGTTTCTATAAATCATGTAATGGCCGAGGATGGAAGATTGTTGCAGATACTATGCCTCCTATTGGGAGATCCTATATTTCAGTGTTCTGCCGCTGAATGTTTGCTTCAGATTGTAAATCGTAAAGGCAAGGCCGAAGATCGAAAGCAATTGATGATCTTATTCTCAGAGGAAGCTTTGAGATATATTTATACTGCAGCCACTGCTCCACCGCCTTTGGCTGGACCTACAAATTTCCATGAAAATCATTATTTATTTTTGAAGAAGCTCACACAAGTATTTGTTATAATCGCCCTACATTCGATATAATATTCGATAAAGATATCTCGTAATTTCAGCAGCTAAACTGATTATCATTCGTGTGATTGTTATTTCAGGTATTGACTGGTATGGCGACACAACTTTGCGCCTTGTGGGGAAAAGATGATGCCTCTAGCATACGACCGACACATTTCAATCTCTTTCTGGACACCGTGCTTACGTTCACCATGTATCCGAGCCTCACACTCACGCATTTAGCGAACGTGATTTGGGTGATGTTGTTTAAACACGAACAGATCAAGACAGACTCGTTACTGCTTACATATGTGCCCAAGTACGTGGAGCATACCGCACCCAAGTTGATCCGCGTTACATATCCACATGGTAGACAAAGTAACGGCATGACCACATACTGCCTCGTTGATTATGACTCAGAGGAAGAATTCAACGTTTTTCTGCATCGCTTCAGAATGGATCTGTTAGAAGGATTTAGACATGCAACTATGGTGGCACCTTTAGTGACGTTTACATATGTGCAACAGTGGCTAACCGCGAAGATCACCAAGGGTATGGCAAACCTGCAATACAAAAGTGATCAAAACGATCGAGAGTATCTTGAATGGGAAGCTCTCGCGCATGCATTAGATTCTGTTGTGTCCAGGATCTTGCTAATCAATGAGCGGCCGAGCGTACAGACGGGTCTACAGTTGTTGGAGCTCTGTCTAAGTTATTCACCACAAGATCCTTGGCTTCTATCCGCTCTACTTTCTTGTATAAGCGCACTCTTCGTGTTTCTGTCGATGTCAACTGGTTCGATGGCTATGCCGGGTGTTGCTATCTTACCGCGTGTCCTTGAAAAGATCTTTGCTGCATTAGTATTCGAGGCGCCTGGTGAAAACGAAAATAATCGATCACGAGCGTCCAAAAGCGTGCGACGACATGCAGCCAGTTTGATGGTGAAGATCAGTCTCAAGTATCCACTGTTGTTACTGCCAGTATTCGAGCAGATACACACGATGGTGCGCAGTTTGACTCGTGAGCCAAGTCCGTTGTCTCGAATGGAGAGTGTCATGTTATATGAAGCATTGCTCCTTATCTCGAATCATTTTTGCGATTATGAGAGACAGACTCGATTTGTTACGGAAGTGATCAGTGATTCATCCAGTAAATTCATCGCGCTAGGCACGGAATGGTTCGAGGGACCGCTAGAACTTATGCAGTTTGTGGGACTGGACAGACCACCGGTGGAGAACGCGTTGGAAGATCCAGCTAAACGCAATCGCAGCGATCTCATGATGTGTATTTGCACTGTGCTGAGTGTAGTTAAACGATGCTCAATCCCAGAAGATCCCGATCGCGCGGCCAGAGGTGGCTTCGTAGCCGCACTCAGCGAGAGCGGCAATCCGGTATATCGAAATCCAGCAACACCTCATATAATCCCTATTCTACCAACATTATTTGCGCTACTGCGAACGATGAATGGTCTCTTCAGTCATGCTGCTCTTGCTGCTCTATCTGAGGTAACAATTGCTACTGTTACTAATCAACTGAGATCAAGTTGGATACATAAATATTTGGTATGAAATGAAGTTTATATTGTAATTGTTTTATGTCAGAGAAATGTATTTATACAACAGTAATAAGTATTTAATATTTTACAAATTGAATTTTAAGATGTGAGCATACGCAACATTTTATCCTCTTCGACATGGAAATATCGAAAAACTAATCGTTGCGAGTAAAATGATGGAGTTGAATATTTTGATATCTTGTTCTTGTTAAAAATTGCTAAATATATCTGTATTTATTCTAGGGTTATAAAAATGCTTATGGACTTTTGGAATCTGAAAAGGCGAATCTTTTGGGCGTTAGTATAACTAACGACAACAATAGTGAAACGGACCAGGTCTTAAGCACTTCTTTGGTTCGAATGCAATCATTCCTGAGTACAGTTCATGACCAATGCTATCATATGTTAGGTAGCGGCTGTCACATGATCGGTCGAGATTTTTATCAGTTGCCTGGACTAGCACCGGCCTTATTAAACTCAGTTTTCTCGAACATGGAGGTAATTTAATAATATTTTGTTTCAATTATTTTCTAAATCAAGATAGATAGGAAATTTGTTAAAAATAAAATTTATATCAAAAAAAGGTTTAAATAGATCTTCGTTTAAAAATTAACTACTGTATTTGGAAATGTGGAATATTAATTTGTAATACAAAACTTATTAAAAATATAAGTTTTCTGTCATTGAATACAAGCCCAAGTGTGTTGCGTTTTGTCACGATTCCTTTCTAAAAAATAATAATTATTTTCTGGTCTAATTTTTTTTATAATATTTTGCTCAGCTTAAACTTAAAGTAGATTATTAGAGATGTATGTTGTTATAAAATGATAACATAAATGTAAAACTCTAATTTTCGTACTAAAATTACATTATTTATCATTTTTAAATAATATTTTTCTAATATTATTTTAGGTTTCCATGGCAAAACTCAAAATTTTCATAAATTTTTCTGTATGTCTTTAATGACACACAGGAAACTTATTTTTATATTTTTAATAAATTTTGTATTATTGGATTGTCCGGAAAGGACAATCGTGCTGCAAAAAATTTAAATTTAATAAATATATACTAAAATTTAAATCTTCTGCGTTTCAATTTTCCTTCAAAATCGGCATGAACTTTCCGGACAACCCAATACAAATGAATTTTTTATATATTTTAAATATAATAAATAATATCTGAACTGTCTATTCCTTCCTCTGAATTACAAATTTTTAGCTCTAATTGAATCATACAAGTCTCCCCCCTTCAAAAAAGAATATATGTATAAAATTCTTTTTTTAAATTAATATATATTAATCATTCATATATTAGGTATAGTAAAAAGAAATCCATTATTTTTGCATGAAATTGAATGGAAAAATAATGGATTTCTTTTTACTACACCTAATATTTCTATCTCTTCTAGGTGATTCCAGATTATAGATTACGGCCGATTATACGCGTATTTATGAAGCCATTTATATACTCATGCCCGCCGGCTTTTTATGAGAGCGTACTACTACCTGTATTGGCTCACGTATCCACACACAGTGAGTGATCAAAACAATTTTTTATTTTCTTATTTTTTTGCACCGTGTTGAACAAAATTAAGTTAAGTGAAACGATCATGTATCTTATCGTTCCGATCAATGTGATTCTTTTCTAGTGTGCCAAAGATTAAGCGCAAAGTGGCAGTATATAGCGCATCTGTACGAATCCGGCGGTCTGGATGAGGAGAACACCGATACGCAGGAAGTCATCGACGATATGCTTAACAGAAATCTGACTAGGGATTTCGTAGACGTGTTAAAAGTGGCTCTGGTCGGCGGAGCCGCTAGCGATGCCGCACCTCCGGATATTATGGAACAAGACAGCGGGGGAATGGCTGTAGACCCACCTCTTTCTCGGGGAAATAGTATCGTCGCCGAGGTCGTCAGCGAACTTGGGACTTCCATTTTGCGTCATCCGTCCACTTGTCACAGCATCGTGCTATGCGTGCTAGGGTAAAATATAATCGTAATGAGCAGAAATATCGTTGATTTTATTGTGAAATCGGAGGAATTTAATTCTTGTTTTTTTACTTTTTTTTTTAATAACTTATTGGTTAATAATAAGTTTCTAATATCTCTAGAGCGCTCGCGTGGAATGATTCAAATGCGAGTCTCAAGGCTACAATGTTAACTGGACCCGTGGTCCGAGCTTTGGCAGCTGATGGCAGTCTCACTCCTTCTATGGCAGCACACATTATGGTCGCTGTTCTTCAAGGTTTACAACTGCATGGTCAGCATGAAGCCAATCAAGGTTCTCTTATCACTCTGGGCGCGCAGGTCTACGAGTGCCTAAGACCTAAGTTTCCGAATATCATCGAAGTGATGCAGCAAATCCCGGGGGTCAATCCTGCCGACTTGCAACGCTTCGATGAGAAAATGTCGGTGGTCAGCACGAAAGGCAACAAAGTCGAAAAGGGAAAGAAAGATCTCTTCAAGAAAATTACTAATCAGGTATACGATTGTAATATTCAAAAGATATTTATATATCCCGACTAATCCTTTAACTTAAAATTTGTGTTTGAAGTTTTGTAAAAAATTTGTGTATAAAGTGAATCATTTTCACAATTCTTTCATTGTATCTTTTTTCATTTAAATCGTTTAATAATAATAATGATCAGATTTTAATTCGTTTTTTACAGCTTATCGGCAGAAGTGTAGGTCAATTATTCCGTAAAGAAGTCAAAATAGACAATTTACCGCGGATAGAGGTATCTGGTAAATCTCAGCCGGTGCGAGTGGATGAGATCTCGAAGAATGCTGCTGATACGGGAATAACAGCACTGTTCGCTGGATCTACGTAGCAGATAATTTTAGAAAATCATATTTTGCATAGCTGGTCTAACTCGATAAGTAATTATAAATTATTATGAAAAAGTCTCGTCTAGGATTGTCATATGATGTGGCGCAGAAAAAGAACATTCGATCCAAAACTGTTGAAATAATACATTTCTTTTTAGGAAAATCACAAATTTCTTTATGGCCGACTTATAGTCATAAATAAACCGTGTCAAAATGCTCGAGGTATCATCTGAGATTTACATGCAATTATAAATTTCAGATTTCATTATTTTTATTTGTATTCTTTCAACAAGCATTTTTTAAAATATGTTGTGATAAAACGAACAAAATAATAGCACGTGAATTTTAATAAAATCAATGAAAAATCAAGATGATATCTTTAGAATCTTTGGGCATACTCATTTTGCTCGAAATTAAATCTTGAATTATAAATTATAACACACATCTAATTCATACAGTTGTATATTTATTATGAATAATTGGAAAAATTTTTTTGCACTTTCTTCATTCTGAAATCGATTATGATATAGATGTAAGTGTAGATAACTTTTTACACTACACATTCTGTCACTATTATTTATTCTAATTAATTTTAAAGACTCGCGCAGGAAGAACAACACAACATTGTTCACGTCTTGTCATTTGTATTCAAGATCTCTCAGGTAGTTAATTTTTTCATGGGTTATCATTCTTTCAATGTCCATTTTTAATCACTGTTTTACAACAAAAATTCCAAATGCATTACACAATACTGTATGTTTAATAGCAAACATACAAAATGTAAAGGTTCGTCGGAAGAATTGTACAATGAGATGTACGAGACTATTGTGATAAGATTAAAAATATAATGAGTAAAATTTTACAATATATACAAAGGCGAGCGATTTAAAAAAAAAGTGAATTTCATTGTTTTATATAAATGAAGAAACAATACGTGGATCCGAGCTGTGACTGATGTATGCAAAACCGAACTGTAAACTATAGTATATTTCTTATTTTTCTTTACTACATTCTAAATTATATCTCCGAAGTCCAATGCTTGCATCATGTTAAGTTTGTTCTTTTTAGCTGAAAATCTTTAGTTTTATTGGTACTTAAAATGAAACGAATATACGAATATATATGTTTATGAGAAAAAAAAAAAGAATTTTAAAGCGCAGCTAAAAAGAACATATCTGTTCTATTACTACTAAGGATCTCGAAGTATAGTTCATTACATCAG
>NW_017259576.1:296920-297156 GCF_001594045.1 Atta colombica | reverse complement strand
ATAAAATCTTGTAGTAGTTGAGCCAGAATAAAAGAGAACGAATGTAATCGCTCGTCTACGCACACGTACATACATACACACACACACACACACACACACACAAACTATGTTTCAAAATTTACTGCCAGTAACTGAAAATCTATAAAACACGTGACACAAACTATAGATTTTCAGTACTACAGTAAATTTTGGAATAGCCTAAATATATATATATATGCCCGTATTTTCAGAACGCG
>NW_017259576.1:294743-296820 GCF_001594045.1 Atta colombica | reverse complement strand
ATATATATATATATATACACACATATGTGTATATATTTCGGATGTCATATTTCGTTGATTTTTTTTTTCAATGCATGAATCGACGCCGAAGAATATGTACACGAAAAGTCGATTAACGTCTTCCTTACAGTCGTCTTCTCGCGACATATAATCGAAAACCGCGGTACAAATTCATTAAATTTACACGATACTGTATTTACGTACAAGTTGAGACGGCAGTTTTAATCGAGAAGATATAGATATGTATATGTATACATACACCATCTATACAGAGAACAGACGGAACATATATATCTGTATATTATTATTAATATAAGTGCGAAATAACGATAAGCGCGCAAATGACAATTAACGAGTTAAGAAGTAGGTAATCGATTGCACATGAACTGTTGCAAAAGTGTTCCAATTCGAACGTGTATTTAGAATATTAAATCTTTTTTAAATCCGAAAAAGAATCATAAGAATCACCATCAAAACTACATCGCAATATCACATATCAAAAATGTTTTTAATTCATTTCGAAAAAATTTTATTCTTTCGTTTGTCCGACTAGGATGCATGTTCTACACATAAAGCGACTTGTAATTAATCATTTGATTTCTATCTCACATGTTTATCTTTCTGCTTTATAAGAAAGTTTGCATGACACGACATCTTTTGAATCCGATAAACTGACAAGTTTTTGCATCAGTAGTCACACTACTTTCTCAAGCATTCCACTACGCTTTTAGAAACGAGTATGCGATCGGTAAATTGTGTGATAAGGGTAGTTATTGATTTATAATTGATGAATTGAAAAAGAAATGGATTTCATTGCTCATAATAATGCGATGGAAGATATCAGAAGCATTTAATTTTTTTTTATCGATAAAACATCGATGATGAAAAAAATAACACGTTAACAATGTGTTTCCTTTCCATTACATTCTTTCCATGAGAAGAACAAACTTTTTGCTCGTTTGGGAATACTTGATACACTATGTACATCAAAAAAATGTATCACATTGCCAATTTTTCATAACGTGTCACACAAAATATCACACTTATTTTCTTTTTAAAGATCATACATGTCATATTACGTGATCAAGATAATATCACTACAAAGTATGGCATAACAATCAATTATGATAATTTAGGAATCCGAATAATTATCCGGATCATTTCTGATATTGCAAAAATCTGCTTATTTCACAACTGACTGCTTTGATCTCTATTGAATTGCAAAATAGAATTGGATTTATATAATATTTTTGAAAATTCTATTAGTTACTTAAGTTAATTAACTTAATTAAATTAACTATAAAAATGTGATACATGAAATCATATTGTACATCTAACTGAAAATTATCCGGTTAGTTTTTATGATTGTTTACATATATATATACATATATATATGTACATAAACAGTATACATATTTTATATATATTGTATAATTTATATACAGGATGTCCGGTTAAGACGTAACAAAGCTTAAGAGTTAGATTCTTGACTTATTTTAAAATGAAAATTTAATATAATTTATACTAAAATATCGAGGCTATAATAGTTTTTTAATTGTAAGCTTGCACTTAAAATTAGCAAATCATACCGCATAAAGTTTGCGCTTAAATGCGGTTGGATTTTCCGTTGAATCACATCTGAATGCATGAATTTTAAGTGAATGATTTGATAACTTTAAGTGTTTACAATTTAAAAATTATTATTGCCTCAACATTTTGATATTAAAACTTTTATCTCAAAATGCTCTCAAGAATCTTAAGTTGTTACGATCTTTACCGGACACTCTGTATATACTATATGTATACTTACGTACATACATATAAACAAATTAATCACACATTAAGTTTTGTCATAATATTAATGTTCCAACGATTTGTGCGAGAAGAAGATGAGAATCCACTTGTTTTCATGAACTTGCCTGCTTTTTGTACATCAGCTATAATAAAATCAATGGTATAATCTTGTATATATTATATTGTAATAAAGAAATTGCATTGACAATAATTATATATACGTCTCAATATAACCTGAAGTCTCTCTGCCTCGTTGTTCGTAAAACTGTACGTCTCTCTCTTT
>NW_017259576.1:294231-294643 GCF_001594045.1 Atta colombica | reverse complement strand
TCTCTCTCTCTCTCTCTCTCTCTCTCTCTCTCTCTCTCTCTCTCTCTCTCTCTCTCTCTCTCTCGATAAATATATATGCGGTTTACAATATTTTATTTGATATTTCGTTACGTGCATGTATCCTACTCATTTCCAGATCGGGAAGCATATATGTACATAGATCACCATTTGCGAGCACGCTTTCGTAACATAAGCTATTATCTCATTCGTATTCGAAAAATTCATAAAATCTTATAATTGACTGTAATCATAGAAATATTTCATTTTAAATTTTGCGATACGACAAATTAAAGCAATGCATCACAAAGTACAATATCGCAGCTCTCTTTCAAATTTCTCTTTTCTTAAAGAGATATCTTTCGAAAAAAATTATTTTACACACAAGTTATAAATATTTTACAGCGTATATATG
>NW_017259576.1:286450-292904 GCF_001594045.1 Atta colombica | reverse complement strand
ATATATATATATATATATACACACATATACATAAATAATTACTATTTCGATGCTCAATAACGTAAAACACTTCTAAAAAAGATTCCTTCACCACTGATTCTGTTTTGTACTTGAGACAAAGGCAGATCTCAGATAATTTCTTACAATATCTTTTTCTTAAACATTTCGTTCGATATTTTTATAAAAATACAATGTAATATTTCTCGTTAATAAATATCTCTCGCTAACAGTTTGAGCAGTCAATGAATAAGGCGTTTTTTCTAGTAGCACATGTGACGACTGCTGTGCTTTGCAAAAGATATTCTGTTTCATTTGTTTTCTCACCCATTTCACATACACACATCTTCCTGATCAATAATACGAATCTATAAAAGTCAACTGTTAGATCTGTCCATCGTCAATATCTATACATATTTCAATTTTATGTTTTATATTAAAAAATGTTTTGAATTTTGAGATGTATATAAATTGAATAATAAAATATTTATAAATTTTATCATTTCCTAATTCTTTTCTTCGAGATTTTCAATTATATCTGATTTTATTTCCATCAAATATTTACAAAAAAAAAAAGAAAATTGTTTTTCTTCTTTTCGTATTTTGACAAGAAAATGTAAATATTATTGAAGAAAAATGTTTTTGTTCCATATGACATTACATAATTAATATATAAATAAAATAACTAAAAATAAAAGGCAAGGAGATTAATAATTCAAGATGTTAAATTATAAAAAATATCCAAATACTAATGGACAGATACAACGTTACAATTGCTGCAGGCCGCGAATAGCGTCAATTATCAACATGTAATCATCGCGTAGGAAAATACCAATATAATCGACTGAATCTTTAAACGTCAGTCATATTAGCATTCTTCTTTTTTCCTATCAACAGGAATACATCCATATTATCCTTGCCCTTGACGTACACCTGTCCGCGCGGCTCAAATTCATATCGTTCCGACAAAATGTTCAGGCAATTGCTGGCTATTTGTATCCTACCAGCGACCCCAGTGGAATCCATTCGTGACGCTATGTTGACCGCGTCGCCCCAAATATCATAGTATAACTTGGTAGCACCGATTACGCCAGCCGTAACATCGCCGTAGTTAAAACCGATTCGCAGGATCAGCTTGAAACCCAACAGATCCCGATTGAAATTGTATATCACTTTGTGCATCGCCACGGCAAAATCCACTAATTGAAACAGATGCGTGTACTCGTGCTCACTCTGTTCCCTCACTTGCGGATTCAAGCCGCTCGCAGCCATAAAGGTGCTGCCGATCGTCTTAATCTTTTCGACATTTGCGTACTCTGGCCTCTCCAGCAGCTCATCGAAATCGCCTATAAGTTCGTTGAGCACGCGCAAATACTCCTTACCACCTAAATACGACTCATCATACAGTTCGTTAAAGTTAACGATACTGGCAAAGATGATGCCTACGGATTTATGATTCTGTGAGTACTTTGCGGTGGTCTTCAGCTGATCGGCCACGTGCTTGGGTATGATGTTATGTAATAGCCAATCGGCTTGATTCTTCATTGACTGCACGCGCATTTTATCGCGTGCTGCCACCGCGTTGCCGTGAAAGCACAATCGGTAACTAATCTCAAACTCGCGATTCAGGAACCAGACTAGCAATAGTAACAGCACCATATCCAGATATATCTCCGAATTGTACAATCTCTCGTTATATTTGGTATAAGAAATCTCACGAGTTGTAGGCAACGCTTCTCTTTTATATTTTGCGACCGATGATGGTGTTTTCGTCGAAATAGTAGAGGAAAGAAAATCTTTCGTATCAATTGAAAAATTCCCATCGTTCAATTCACTTGCGAGCAATTTAAAAAAATTCGGCATGCCTAATTGCGAGTTGATATGATTGTTGTCGCCGTTATTGTTATTGTTGTTGTTGTTATTATTATTATTATTATTATTATTATTATTATTGAGATTCGCCTGATATGGTGATATGTGACTCAGCACAAGACATATAAATAGTATGCCAGTAAGAGTGACTAGCAGATTTTTCATCCAACAGTTGAGCTGCGTAAAATTGCAGAAGTGGACCAATCCAACAAAGATCAGGTAACTATAGTAATACTCAAAGTTATTGAGGTTTCGGAAGTTGTTGCACGTGAAATTCAGCAAGATGGAAATGATAGGTAAACCGACCAATATCGCGCCGCATACATGCCACGGATACCACCGGGAGAAAAACTTGAAGATTCTTTGCGTGAACGTTGCATGAGTCGTGTTCGGATAAAGAAGTTGCCGAATGCAGAGTGACACCGCGATTATTTGAACGGTGATAGCTAACATAGAGAACATGGTGTAGTAAATCGTCGGTTCACACAGAAGGAACAGCGAGATTGTGATGGCCGTGTAAACCAAGGCTGATATCAAAATGTCGATGTACGTGTTGAATCTCGAAGTGGCCAAGGTAGGCGGGTTATCGCCAATGCCCTCGTTAGCCTTGTGCGCATTTTCTCGATACTCCTTCTCCATTTCCTTGTTCTTAAAAAAGAGAGTAACACTCGATAATGGCGGTTTAACAAAATACGAACGCTGAGAGCTCACATTGTCTTGGACACACCTTTAAACAAAATATAATTTTAATTTAAACATAAATTTAAAATATAATTTTAAAAAGCGATTTGTAATCGAATGTATCGAAGAATGATATATTTCACCTAATTAATTGGAGATCAGATTGTTTCCGTAATTTATGAAAGCATGCACCGAATGTATCAGTTACCATCGGAGGAAACGGATAAGGGGGCATCGATGACGAAAGTTCATGAGTAGAGTTTAATGTTGAACTAGAAGTATAATAGCCACTGACTCTGTGTCCCAATAGATCACCTTGAGTCATGCTATTCATTAAGAACAACTACAAAAAAAATCGAGATAAAGCAAAAATCCAGTGATAAAAGATATACCAGGAAATTTATAAAAACGTACCTGCTGTTGTATACTACTTCGCCTGCTATTGCTCTTAATACCGGAATCTTTTCTACTGCAAATGGAAGAAGCATTACTAATCGGCTCTTGACCAGATAATAAAGGACTAGAAGGTACAGGATTCGGGTCCATTTCAACGCTATTGTTTAGAGGGACCTGCGAAGCGATCGTAAGTATTGATCATCACAAAATAAGCAAGCAACAGTTAGGAAAGAGAGTAAAGAGTTACCAACCCGTCTAAATCCATTGCATTCTTCAAATATTTGAAAATCAGGTTTTGCTCGTTCCATAACGATATTTCTTCCCTCTTCTACCTCTAGAGGCGCCATTTCTTCGGTTGTCCGTTGTCTCTGCAAATATCTCCACGGTTTATTTCGTACTTTCTTTTTGCCATAACTAGCGGTAGACATTGGACTCTTATTCAAATCGTCTTTTTCGTCCATGATGTCATCGCCGTTTTCGGAATCCAAGATACTGGGCAAGGAATTAGCCTTCATTCTATAATTGCTGGCGTTTGTGACCATATGGAGATAATGATGTCGCGGCTTGACCTGATTATTGCACGACGATAGACGATTTCGCGATTGCAATAGTGGCGAAATACTCTTGAGCGATGTGACATTCGTGATAAATTGATTTACAAAGTCCGATTTACGTGCTCTGATAAAGTAAGTTTTAACACCTAAAACAGAGATAAAGAATTCACACGTATACAATTTAAGTCTTTATTCCTTTCTTCTTTTTTCTCTTTTCTTCACGTCACTTACCATTGACTACTTCTCCAATCTCCGTAATGTATTGATCTCCCAAAAATCTCAAAGTGTTTTCACTCAGATGTACACGACCGGGCTTTCCTGTGCTCTCTAGCTTATTTGCCAAAGTTACGTCATTTGACCAAACGTCGAATTTAAATCTCTTTGTGCCTACAATTCCACAAAGTACTGTGCCCGTGTGCACACCCACTCTCATGTTTACGCCCTCGCGTCTTTCGATGTCGAATTGTTTAATCGCTTCGATCATGGCTATTAAAATAAAATTTATAATAAAGTCTGTTCTTTTTAAATGAACTTTTTGCATCGTTCACTTTTTTTTCTTTTTTTTCTCTAACATGGAGAGAAAAAGAGGAAAACTAAATCATGTAAGAAGTTCAGCTGAAAAGAGCAGGCTTGTAATTTTACAACGAGATTAGTATTGCATATAATATTCTGCCTACCTAATCCCATTTCTATGCAACATTTTGCATGATCAGATCTCGGTTCTGGACATCCGCTTACGCAATAATAACAATCGCCCAACGTGGAAATTTTTTCGCAACCGTGGTGTTCGCAGAGATCATCAAAACGTTCGAACAGATCGTTCAAGATGCCTACTAATTGCTCCGCGGTTTTGTTTGAGCTCATTCTAGTAAATCCGACAATGTCGGCAAATAGAATACTGACGTCCTCCATTGAATGCATATTGAACGGACGAAACAACGAACGAATGTCTGTATTATTAGATGGTATCGAGCCCTTTTTTAGAGAGTCCTCTCGCTCTCTCTCGCGCTCGCTCTCCTCCATAAGCCAATCTGCAACTTTTGGCGGCATAACAGAGTGTATCATTTTCTCCTTCAATTGCTTTTCCATTTCTAACTGTCGACGGACCAACAAGGATTGGCCGACCTTCATAAACGTACCGCGCATTCTCACAAAGGTCATTATCAAAATATGCACTCCTATCAAGTGAATACAAATCTGCATCAAGATCCTTATTGCGAGATTCGTAGAGAAATCAATATCATCGATGAATAAATTATTGTTAACGTAATTATCTACAGGCGATAAATTTACAGTGGAATTAGTTATCGTCATCACGGTTGGGATGCTAGAATTTAATCTCGTTAAGACATTCGTATCGTTTAGGGCATCATATAAATGTTGAGCCATCGTTTCTGAGTATCTCGGTTCCGCTGTATCTCTGGCTTCACGCAATCTTGACATCGCCTCTGTACTAATTGCTGTAGTAAAATCACTAAAATTACGTATCACATTCTGTAGACCAGCAATACTTAGAGGATCATTTAGAGACGGGTGTGTAAGTACCAACGTTCTCCCTTCCTCTTCTGTCGTCGTATTGTTAATTCCTGAAGTATTATTTTGTACAATTCGTTCGCTCGTGTAAAATCTGTGTCGCGCACCCTTCGAGCCATACAAATAGGCAGTCAGGAACTCAAACATGAAAGAGTACAGTGTGGATATCCCTACGCAGGCATAGAGTGGCATCGGCAGCACTGTATAAATGACTAATAAGATCTCGGAGCATAAAGCGAAGTGTCCGACCAGAGTCAGTCCATCCACGTAAGGTGGTACTAAGGCAAGGAAGAGTAAAGACAGGAAACAGAGCGTTGTTGCAACTCCCAAGGAAATTGGTAGTACATAGCATTTGTAATAGTCTGTATGTGTTAAATAAAGAACTGCCGAAATCATAATGCCAACAATACCGAAAACACCTGCTATCACCGCCCACGTCGATGTATCGTTTCCTAATCCAATTATCACAAAATACGTCAACCATGATAAAGATACTAGCAAGATATATGTGAGAGCGTACCTAAAAAATAATTATTAATCAGAAATATTCGAATTATTTTTCATTATAATCAAAGAATTAATGATTGGTCCAATAATAATATTTCCAATCATGTATATATAATTTTACATGTTATAGAAATTGTATTAATACAAACCGAAATCTTAATCTAATTTGAGGAAAGGCACTTCTCTTAAACTGTTCCTCAAGGATTTCCGAATCAAATCTAGGATTCCACCAGGACCGTGGTGCTGCACGTTCAAATGGCACGGGCAAACTGATCCCGCAGCATCCCAATCCTTGGTTACTATGCGCCAGATATGTTTGTATATATGGTGCCAGAGATATGTGAATCTCATCCTCGGCATCTTCGCTATCGTCCTTTGCTCGAGTAAAGCTGACAGACGAGCCACGCTTCCGATTCAATTGAGGAGTCATATTGACAATCTGATAGGATTCAAAAAATCATAATTCAGAATTCAGAAATATAACATTAAGGTAATGGAAAAAGGCAAATAAATTACATTTATCATACAGAAATATAAAGAATGTTCAAAATATTTTTAATAATTCTAAAATAACTGCATTTAAATAAACTTTAACTTAATTAATACACACACACACACACACACACACACACACACACACACACACACACACACACAAAATATATTTTTTGAGAAAAACAATTTATATATTACAAAAATAATTATTAGACTTGTACAATTAATTAGAGATCTGTTCTTTTTAGCTGAACTTTTGCACCAGTTCATTTTTCTTCATCTTCTTTCCTCCTAGAGAGAAAAGAAAGATGAAAGATGAACAGACTATGCAAAAAGAACAAGCCTTATGTATATCTGATATATTTTGCAAAATCTACATGTCTATGAATTAAATAAAACATGAATGCTATATATATATA
>NW_017259576.1:284380-286350 GCF_001594045.1 Atta colombica | reverse complement strand
TATATATATATATATATATCCATATCCAATTATCCTATTGGGTATCATCTATAAATATAATGCAGCTTGAACTATTGACATATGTGTTATCATTCTGTTGCAACTACAATAAGCAGCTGCTACTAATAATACCACTCATAATGTTATTTAATGAATGCTACCAGAAAGACTCACAATTCTCTGATTCACATGCTTTTTTGTTCATTTTAACTATGTTATCCGACAAAAAGCATACAATATTTAAATTAAAATTAAATTGTCATAAACAATTTAAATTACCTAAAAGGATATATTCAATTTCATTCTAGAGGTTTTAAAAAATAATTATACGAGAAAAATGTACTTTCTTTTTGCTTCGTTAAGGTACAACTTACAAGGTACACTTAACAAATGTACTGATGACAATTGCGAAGCGTTACACGCCAAATACTTCTCGCGAATTTTCTCGTCTTGCGTATGTCTCGCGTACGTTGGACGTGTTGGGTTGTCAGGTTTAGTTCAACGTAAATTCACTGCCTTACGACGCGAGCTATGCGCGCGAGTCTTGAAGGAAAGTGACAATATGACAAGACTTACCGCCAGTTGATTTACGTCAATCAGAAGCGAGGACGCCGAAGAGTTTGAGAAGTCATCCTCCTCGCTGATATCGGAGGTGCTTGCGATAATCAGCTAGTGTCGCAGGACGCCATTTTTTTCACGGCTCTTCATCAGCGGCACCGTTGCAGGAGGGATGCGCGGGCAGGCTTCAGTAAAACAGATGTTGAAGGACACACGATGGGCGGATTATTGTGGATAATGTAGAAAATAAAAGGGGAGAAAAAGATAGCGAAAGAATCACGGGTTCTCGTCGACGCTGCCGAGATGTTCTTCGCTACAACGTTCCGCAGCCATCTTGAATCTGTCAGTGAGGACGACGGCTGATCGCTGTCATTGCTGATGGAGTGAGTGAACAGTACCAACGCTCCTTTCTGCAGAAATCGTATGTCAAACGGAGAACTATCACTGAATTGCTAACGAGATTCTAAACTTCGTAAAAAGAAACAAATAGGAGAGAGAAAAACGACGATCTAGTGATAATGTAGGAACTTTTCGTCGGCAACCTCCCTCCCTCTCTCCCTCGTTTCTAGGCTGTTTCTATTTGACAGCGCAGCCAATCGCAGACGAAAATTCCCCGAGGAACTGTTCGCATTGATCACTAATAAGAACAGAGCTTCGATCGAGAAGGCGGTTTTTTTAATATAAAAAATGCGCGGAAATCAATAATTATTTGCATCCTGGCCAATACATAATGATTTTTTAAAATAATTTCCTTAGAAAATCATTTGTATTTCGTATGAAGCGATTTTTACGCGAATAGTTTTAACTAATTGATTTATTTTTAAGTAACTAATTTAATTAAACTTATATTATTTAAGTAACTACATAAAGCTGATACAGAAAGTAAATGAAGAATTGAAAAGTCATTTGGATAATTTAAATTAAATATTTTTAATTAACTAAAAGTGAACATATTTGACTAAAATGCTAATTTCTATGAATGTAAATTACTTTTAATCTCGAGTCTTTTTCTTTTTTTTTTTAATTCTAATAATCAGAAAAAAATAAATTAAATCAAGATTAAAGTTAATTTACATTTGTAGAAATAGAGATATATTTATATATTTCATTTAGTGACACAAAGTCAATACAAATATCATTTTATATATCTTTTGATATTCAATGAGTAACAAAGATATTTGTGTCATCAAATGAAAATTAAAGTATCCTTTTCTTTTTCTATAAATGTAAGTTAACTTTAATCTTAATTTAATTTATTCTTTACATTTTTCTAATTGTTAAAACTAATTATTAAAAGACGTATCCATTGTTTTATTTAATCTTAAAGATATAGCTATATTCTAACATTATCAATTATAAAAAGTTGTTTAATATAATATTATCACTCACGTAATCTACAGTATACTATTAAA
>NW_017259576.1:277818-284280 GCF_001594045.1 Atta colombica | reverse complement strand
ATAATAAACGTATATGCATAATTTTGCATGATTCAAATAATATATTTTATTAAAATATTAATAACTTAATTATATTTTATTACACACACACATTTTATATTTTATTAAATTAATTAACACGTTTCTCGCATTTAATTTCTCTTTTATGAACAAGAGTCTCACAATTTTATTTAATCAGCATCAGCATGCGCATCCGCGAGATCGCTCAATCGAGATCCGCGAATCGAATCGATTGATCAACAATTGTCATCGAATTGCCAATTGGCATGAAGAATTTCGCGCTCACGTTGGTTATCGTTATATTCAATTATATTCTTATCAGAGCACCTGGTAAATCTTGCAGATGTGGAAAAATGCTGAAATTATATCCATGTTTTAGAATACTTTTCAACAAAATTTCAGCATTTCAAAAAAATTTCAGTTTAATTTCAGCAATTTTTAGCTGAAAAATTCATTTTCGACAAAATTTCAGACAAATTTCAGAGAAATTTCGGTTGGATTTCAGTGATTTTTCAGTATGTTAGCTGAAAAATTCAAATTCTTCACTTTCAGTGAAGTTTCAGCAAATTTTCAACAATTTCGCTGAAATATTTCAAAACGTAGAATAATTTCAGCGAAACTTTTTCACCAGGGGCGGCATCAACGCGCGTCATACATAAAGCATTTGCCGACTGAATTACTAGCTTTGTATTGGTCACCGTTGTTATCGTCGTTGCCGATCCGATCGCACGTAGGTAATCGAGAACCCATCAATTGGCTCGTAGACGAGGAATGCGACGGACGCGACACGGCCGGCCGTCGTCCGTTCTGCATACGTGGCAGCGACCGAACGCCAATCGAAAGCGCCAGCGAACGATAGGCGTGGCTTGCAGCGCCTAGTACAGTTTGCTTCACGTCCGGCCGCCATAGTGCTTCAGGGAATCAAGTCGCGTGCGTGTGATTCCTGGTTCCGTCGCGCTCGCCGTCTCTCTCTTTCTTATACTCCATCACTCTGGCCATCTCGCCTACGCCGACACTCAGCCGTGCCGTCCGCAGCAAGGAGCACGTCGATCTGCGACAATCATTGCCCAACTATTCTCAGTGTCCGTCGTAGCATCGCGTCTTGGAATCTACGGGAATAAACACCTTAGGTAAGTGGTCGGCGTCGGCGCGCGTGCGAGACTCTCGCCGGGGGAGAGACGAGAAGCATGGTGGTAACGGCGTGCCGGTCGCACCGTAACACTGTTAAATGTGCCGATGCAACAAATTCGCCGGTCAATCCCCGTAATGTGTCGATGACCCGCGGCTCCGTAATCCATATGCTGCTCCTCCGAATTGGCCGCGATATCGCATAACTCCGATTCATTCCACACATTCACTGTGATTCCTCCTTTGGTTTCACCCCCGCTTTCGCTCGACCTGCACACGTATACACATTATATGTCCCACCGTTATCTGAGATGCTCCATTGGGATTCCTCAAGGACAAATTTGCCAGTGTCCTCGCAGCCATTCCGCTTTTTTGTTTTCCACCGAACTAATTTAACGTGAAATATTAAATTCTCGCGATTCCTGAATTTTCTCCTGAAATCCCTTCTGGATGAATTTCTTATATTCCTCTTATTTATCATAGCTGGGCGGAAGAGCCGTTTTCCGTAAATATGTGTAGATAGGATTCTTTATCAACCTAATGATTCATGTGGATTCTTAAAAAGCTAGTGGTAGGTTCAAAGGGTCAACAACTACCTATGATATATACCCTGACATTGCTATGAAAATATTGTGAAAATAAAAGAAATTTTTTTTTTTCAATCTACGTCAATTTACTACGTCAACTAACGACATTTTCTTCTATCATTTTATCGTCTATGACGTACTGATACTTGGGTAATTTTTTAGATAAAACGACCAAAGATGGATGTTCAGACAGGACTGGTATATGTTGGCATTGTTGTCCTCTCTGCTGCAGCCATTGCCTTCATTTCGATGTTCGGTATCAGAGAGAAATCTTACGAAGAAGCAATCGCCGAACAGAGGAAGCTTCCTGATGATCTATTGTCAAGTATGTCAATTTGTGCAATATTGCCTGTAAAGTCAAATTTTTACTTTGATCTATGATGTAGTAATTTGTAATATAATCATTTTGATGATGTATAAAATCATTTAGTTACAGAAGATAAATTGGAAATTGTCTAATATGTGTGTAATAGAAAATAAGTAAAATTTTGACATAAGATAAGTTAATTAAATGTGTTAAGAAAACTATTCTTGTATGTTATTCCTTAGTATTCCTTAATAGATTTTTTGTTATTCTGCTTATAGGTAAAAAGGATAAAAATAAAGAAAAGAAACACAAGAATAAAGCAGGAAAGAAGGTGAAAGAGAAGAAAGAAGAGAAAGATGATAAGGAGGACAAAGATGAAAGATCTGATCATGTGCAATTTGAAGAAATTCCCCAAATATTGCCTTCTGAGCCTCCAGTACAGGTAAACTTAGATTTATTTTTACTTTTTGATTTATTTTTATTATTTATTAAAAAGACTACAATTATTCTATAAGAATTGGGTAAGATATAGTAATGAGATTGTAAATTCTTCGATTAACTTTAATATACAATAAAAAAGTATAGGACTTTTATTACTGGATAGATATATATGTTTTTATTTATTCAACTGTTAGAGAATTAGAAAATGAGTAGGAAAACAAGTGCCAATCAAGCACTCAAATAAGTATTTTCAATGGGTTCTTTCTATCACAATTGTCTTCAATCTTCAAATATTCGCAATATAGAACGATGAGACAAAAGAAGAAAGCGATAGTGCTTAGCAATTTTCTAACATGAAACAGAGAAGCACGATCATACTTCTGCACCTATATTCTGTATTCTTTTAAGGATATGTGTTGGTATCGTTACATTTATCGTTGCGCAACTTTTTATCGGTTAAAAACTACACAACGATAAATGTAACGATACATTGTTAAGAGACATACAATATGGATCCTGATTCTTCAATTGATTAATATTTATGTGCTTTTCATACTACACTTCTTTCACTTTCATACTTCACTTACACAAACACATCATAATCATGATTGGCTGCCTTAAAATAAAAGTACAAGCTGTACATAAAGCTGTTTTTGAAATATTTAAGATTTGAACGTCTTGTTTTCATGCATGAAATACAATAACCTAGATGACACAATATGGCATCTTTACATCTACCCAGCAAAGAAAAAGATTTATAAACAGGAAGCGTCCTAATTTTATTCTATTGTCACATAATTCACGAGGCATGAACACAGAATTGTTATAATTATTTATTTTAACAGTTATTATTTCATGATATATTCTGTAATCATTTTCCTGGGTATCTAATAAAATAACTAAGTAATTAGTTTATTTTGTATAAGTGTATACAGTAATTAAATGAATTATAATTAAAGTTTTATATTTTATATCATATTTATATATATGTTATTTATAAAAATTTCATTTTTTTAAATTATTTTTAGCACTCGTAAATTATGAATTCTTTATTATAGCATTATATAATAATGGGCATTGCAAATCAGATAACTTACAGCAAATAAATCCTTATATTGAACATATGTTTTCAATGATGCACAAATAAATTTTGTTTCTCATTGATGATTTACCTGATAACGTGAGAAGATTTTAAGAAAATTTATATTTTACTTGATTGCTCTGTATTTTTTCTTTTTGAGAGAAAATCGTAATTTAATAGAACGGTCAGTTTTAACGTTTCAGATACTCTGAAGTCGCTTTTTGATTGTGTACTACTTTCATTTGTTAATTTTCTTTAACCACAATTTATAATTTTTGTTTTGTAAAATATCTTTATAATAGAATTACTATTCTATCTTTTATAGTATTGTTCTAAATAAAAATTGGAATTTATTACACCTCAATTTTATATAATGTACAAATGATGTCTTGGTAAGTTATAGAAAGATTAAATCTTTAATTAAGTAATAGGTTATATCAAATTGTACGAGGAAAAAATTATAAATAAGAACATATAAATAAGAACATATTATTTGGAAAAAATTAACACGTAACACAGTGGACAGAGATATTAAACAAATATGTCCTTTTTTAAGAATATAAGATTTTGATTGAAAAGTTGCTACTTTATTATTTCTTGCATACATGTCTCATTGATAAGTAATTCTGCAAGTTCAAGATTATTTCCTAAAAATAACTTCATCATACATATGCAGCAGTATTTTAATGATACTGCTTCAATCTTAACTACCTTATCACTTAGATTACAGAAGAACCAAATACAAAAAAATGTTATTAAGTATAGAATTTGATATTTTCTATAAATCTTTTACTAATTTTAGTTATGTACAAAATATAATATTAAAAAAAGTTTTTTCAGTAAAGTTTCAATTCGTTTTAATCTTCATAAAAGAAATACTGTGAAAGAGACAGTATTAACTGCGATATAACAAATTCATAAATTCCAGGTTTATGTGCTCAACAAGAAGACAAAATAAATATAAGGTGAAAAGCAGTTTAATGTTAACAAAATAACTTATTATTAAATATTATATTGTTTTATAAAGATGTTTAGATAATTTGATGTTATTTAAATTATATTTTATTATGTGAAACATCATGATATATGTATAGTATGATTTATATATGTGCCCATTATTATATAATGTATATGGATTTTCGAGCATGCTGCTTGATGTTTTTTGACACTGCCTTCTTGATCAAATATCATGGGAACATCATACATTTGCATTAAACTCTTAGGAGAATAACAAAGGCAATAAGAAGAAAGGAAAACTTGAAAAGATAAAACCTATTCTCATAAATAAAGATGAGCCATCAGTCATTGTGACTGAATTAAATCCCTCACAACCTCCCTTGGCAGAGGCTAACCATTTTGATGTTATTCATCCAAAGGATGACCTTGAACTTGTACGGAGTCAAAATGTGAGTGATTGCCATTTGCCGAATGTTATACATTACGTACATAGACATTTTTTGCACAGTCTTTCTATTTTTTATATTAAATTTGAATGTAATATTAAGCTAAGTAGTTTTTTTGAAATGTTGATTGAAATTTTTTTTTAAGATTATTGCCATATCTGCCATTATATTGCAAACAAAATTAATTTCTTTCATTGCTTAATTTCTTTTATTTCTATTAATTGGGAAAATTACACATGCATGAAAAATACATATATTTATTAAACATTCATCCAATGTATTCTCTATTAACAGCAATCATTAATTTATGAAATATTAATAAATTTATGAACTTCTCTATTAACGCAAGTAAAGATTAGAATATTGAGATAACATGATCTTTACATTGCCATAGATTTTAATTAATACAGATACTAATATTTTATATGAATGCTATCTTTTTTATTTAATTATTTACTTGGTTTTAACAAAATATTATAATTAATAAATAACATTTTTATTATAATATTATATAATATGTCATATACACGCGCGCGCGCGCATATTATATATATGTGTATGTATATATGTATATAATAGAGAGAGAATCTTCAACAGATTACCCAAACTGAAACAGTGGAGAAAATCAACAAGTCACCAAAGGATACTCCAACTAAATCAAAGAAGAACAACAAAGATGCTATAAAGAAGAAAGATGAAAATAAGGATGAGAAACAGGATACTGTTATTTATAATAATACATCTACTAATAAAGAAGCTATGAAGGAAGCTTTGAGGGACATAAAGGAACAGAAGGAAATGCCAATTAAGGAAGTAAAGGAAGTTGTCAAGGAGGTAATCCAACAATTACCAAACAAGGAACCCAAAAAGACAAAAAAAAAGAATGATATTTTATCTCAAATGGGTAAGTTATTGTTTGCATGAAGATAAATTTACTTATTTGTGCGCACGTGATCCAATTCAATAATAAATGACAAGAACATCTAGTTTTAAGATGAATCAAATCTGTATGTGTTTCTTACAGAGAGCAAATCAATATTTCTAACCTGTCATGATAGTCTATAGCCTGCAATTTAATTGATTGGAAATACGACCTCATTTCTTTCTGTACTTGCTCCTTGTTCTTTTTACAACTTAGAGATTTAGTAGAGATATTTACACATATATATTTTATAAATATATTTTATAAATATATTATGTTAATGTTTAAATAAATTGATAATTTAAATAAATTGACTTCAGTACATTTATATGATTGTAATTATCTTATACACAAGAAAATTGTGTTGGACGATAAAATGTTTATATAATATAATATACTTTTTTCTAAAAATAAATTATTTTATAATATAAGTTTAAATATCTAATTAAATCTGAAAATTATGTGAAATATCTGACTAAAGCAAAGTCAAGCAAATTCCTTTGAAGTGCTTTGGAATGTGGTTGAGGTAGGATCATTTCCCCCTCTATATTCACATAAAGGTCAATGTCCATGCACTTATACTGATAGCCCTG
>NW_017259576.1:274755-277718 GCF_001594045.1 Atta colombica | reverse complement strand
TATATATATATATATAAGGTTTTCATCGCAAAGTATATACAAATTTATTAAATTAAGTATATAAATTTATTAAAAATTTCAATATTTAATTTTAATACTTGATATTTTTAACATAAAACTTTTTAGATGGAGATGCTGTTAATGTTGAACTATTGATGCTATGTATTCAGAAGGCAGAACTTAGTCGATCTGAAATACAGATCCTCACGAATCACCTCTTGAATAAACAGCAGGACAATCCATTAGAACATTCTGAGTGGACAGAAGGTCGTGCCGACCCCGTTATTAAATTGAAAAAACAATTGGCGGAAAAAGAAAAAGCACTGACTGATGAACACGAAGCGAGCGTGGCCTTTCAAAACAAACTGAAGGAATTGCGAGCTGAATTTAATACGGAGAGATCTAGACTATTAGCAACTACTAGACAACTCGAGGAATCTTTGAACGCGAAAATCACAGAGACTCAGACATTGCATACTCGAATGCAACATATTTTGGAAAGTCATGTTGCAGAGAAACAAGGTTTTGCTAGACAGATCGAACAATTGCAGACTAAAGTGAACGAGGATGCCACAATAATTCACAAATTACAAGAAGATCAGGGACAAACTCAGGGCCACTTGCAGCAAGAGTTAATGGCGCAGCGAAAACAAATGGAAGTGCAGTTCGCTCAAATGCGCGAAACTGAGAATACATTGAAATCGCAATTGGCTCAGAAACACGTAGAGATGCAGGATCTACAAAATGAACTGCAAGCGACTTGCGAGAGTAGTTCCGGAGAGATAGAGATGTTACGTCAGCAATTAGGACTAATGCAAGGTCAGTTGATGCATTCGGAAGGACAATTACAACACTTCAAGGAAACAAACGATCGACTACAAGATATTGCTAGGCAACTTGAGGTGAGAATCGTAATCCCTTGTTGATACTCTTAAGTAAGTTTAACCATTTTCTATCAATATATTAAGTTTTCTTGATAATTTTTAGGAATCTCATCGTGCGCACGCCGACTTAGATCATAGATTGAAAAGCGCACATCGGCATGAACAAGAATTGCAGAAGCAAGTAAATTCACTGCAGGCAGAATTAAATCATGCGAAAAATGAAGCCAATGAAATGTCTACTTTAAAGGTAGAACTTAGCAAGACTCAAACAGAATTAATAAAATTAAAATCTGAATTGTCAGCTACGATGAATGAAGCTAAATCAGAAGCAGCCGAAATTATAACCTTGAAAAATGCATTGAGTAACAAAGAGGACGAACTAAAAAGATCACAGGACAAATTTTATATTGTACAAAATGATTTGCAACAATCTGGCATGCAAGTTACACGTATGGAATCTGAATTGAATTCTGTACAAAAGAAATTAGATATGCTAAAGATTGATTTTGAAAGGACGGAAGATAGTTTAAATGAAACGAAAAATGACGCAAATAAGTATCAAAATGAGGTATATACACTCCAAGAAGAATTGGCAAATTCACGTAAGGAATTGAATATGGTTCATATTCAACTTAAGGAATCCAGTGAAATGGTGAACGAATTAAAAGCTTTGCAAACCGAATTAAATAGACTACAGAGCAATGAGAAAAAAATAGCAGACGAACAGTTTCGAATTATGAAACTACAAGAAGAAAACGATAGACTGCATACTGAGGTATTATTTAGTTTTTTTTTTAACAATTGTATGTTGCATCAAAAGTTATTAATATTAGTATATGAGATATTAAATATGAAACAAAAATTTTAAAACAATATGTCTTATATATACAGCTTGCGAGTGCTATAGAGAAACAAAGAGAGCTTCAACAGCAGCAAGAGGATAACAAAATCCATACGGACGTAATATTAGCCACTGCTACTGAATCTCAACATGCTAATTTGTATGTATATACATATACATAATTATATAAATATTTATTTAATATCATGCTTAATTTTTAATCGTATGAATTTAATTGCATCGATAACTTTTCCGTTAGATATATATAATGTTATATTTTATTTAATTAATTCCTATAAAATATTTATTTTCGAAAAATCCAGAGAGGAAAAAGTTCTACTAGAAAAATTAACAACTGAGTTAACGCACAAAGAAAAAGAGTTTAATAAGCTGGATGAACGATTACATGTATTAGAAAGTAATGCAGACAAAGATCAACATTTTATTAAACAATTAGAAGAAGCTTTGGAGATCCAAAAATCTAAAAATAATGTAAGTTTTTTTCGTGTATTAATTTAAAATGCTTTTTATTTTATTTGATGTTATAAACTATATTTGTTATATAGTCCGAATTTAATTATTATTTTTCTGTGTAACGTTTATACATTTTTTACTATTGCTATTACTATACAAATTTCTCTTGTGTAAATTGATTTTATATTCTATGAAAAATATATAATTTGATTATAATCTATTATAATAATATAGCTTATAAATATATATACATTTCTCTACTTTTCTATTTTTCGGCTTTTCTCTACTATAGGAATTACGCACAAAAAACTGGAAAGTAATGGAAGCTCTTTCTGCTGCTGAGTTGCGTGCTAAATCTAGTGATGAAAGGAACGTTAAAGTAAGTATCTTTGCTATAATTCTCAATTAGTATTATTAGCTAATATTTTACTAAAATATTTTACTAAAATATGGGTCCTCAAACAAGTTACTGTTTTTGTCTCATATTCCTTCATTCACAATCTTTAACTTTCCAGTCGTTCTCTTGTAAAATCAAAGTATACAGGGAATGAGAAATGTATATGAGATTGAACCCAGAACACGTTGACTTTGTTCTCATATAATATTATCTCTTACATAATATTATTAGCTAAAGAGTAAATTTAACGATAATAAAGCGTAATAACATATTGCAATAATTGATATTTAATTATATCATTATATTTTTTCTTAAATTATTTCAATTGCGATTATTGATTATTATAAGTGTATATGTGTGTGTGTGT
>NW_017259576.1:272705-274744 GCF_001594045.1 Atta colombica | reverse complement strand
ATATTTTTAAATAAATAATGTTTTATATTTATATTTTTTATAATATTGCTTATATTTCTTTATTTAATCAGGAAATAAAACAAAAAATAAAGGACGAACAAGAAGAAATAACTAAGGCATTTCTACAAAGGATATTCCCAGAGATTAAGGTGTCCGAGAAGACACATGAACAATGGCTCAAATCTTTTGAAGATAAATTATGTGCTATTCTAAATGAATTGAAACAGAAAAATACAGATCAGACAAATCCAGATTTGGAGAAACAGAACAAAAATTTACAAGGCATGGTTTCACATTACAAACAAATTATTTACGATACGGTAAGTATTTTATTGAATTTATATATACTAATACCTTATTGAACATAATAATCCTTCTATTTAAATCTTTTTTTTTAGGAAGGTATGCTTAATAAACTACAAAGTCATATAGAATCCGAAGAGACGAGATGGCAGTCACAACTTCGACAAAAGGAGAATGAAGTGGCAAACCTTAGAGTAGAACTTAATGATATGCAAGCCAAACTAATTTCAAGTGAAGAGGTAAAGATTATAAATATCTTTTATTTTGTTTATTTTTTTATTTCTTGAACCGCATAAATTTTCCAAAGATATATATATTTTTTAATTTTATGCTACAATTCTTTTTTCTAGTTTAAACAAAGGGTGAAAGAGTTGGAAGATCGTATAGAACAGAATCGTACGGGAACATTACTTAAAGCCGCGCAGAGAGCCTGTGGAGAATTAGATGGCAACGAGCTTGTTACTTTAGAACAATTACAAGAGGTAGATTTTACCGCTGATATATTATATTTCTTATTAATTATTAATTCCATATTGGAATATATACATGTATATGATGAATATCGCTGTTAAAATATCAATTTTCTCATTATCTATTTTTTTATTGTCACTTCAGGAGAAAGCTCGATTATCGCAAGAATTAGAAGTAGAATGCAATAAGAGGGCGACGTTGGATGCCGAAGTTATAAAATTGCGTTCTCTTGTTGAAACTAGCGAGGCGAACTTAGTATACGAGAAAACTCTTGTCACACAACTTCAACAAGAAATATCTCAACTCAAGGTATTTTTTTAAATTTTTAGTGATATACATATATGTAAAATTAAGTAGAAAAATATAAAACATATTACTCTATTGATTCCAGAATGAAATTTGTGGCGGCTGTAGCAGCTCAGAGCAATCTATGTTAAACGGTCCACCCACATCGGATTCTCTTCAATCTGAGGTTAGTATCTATTAGTAAGAGTTTATTTAACTCTTATTTACATGGTGTGCCTTCTTTATTGGAAATATTACATAGCTTTGGTTATATTGATAATAACAAAGGTTCTTATTATAAAATTGTTAGATATTGCACAATGCTGCAAAATACTTACTATATTTCACTAATCATGAAAAATCTGTCAATATAATATATTTCATTAATCATGAAAAATCTGCCAATAATTACTAATCAATAATTGAAAAAAAGATCTGTCTATAATTACTAATCGCTTGATTGTGATTCATTGTACTTTTGTATATATATTAACTGAATGATCAAACAAATTACGCAGATAGATGTTGTTATAGAATTAATAAAACTCTTGACATAAAAAAGGTAAATTATATCTTAATATACATATTTCGATTCTTGATATAAAAATTGAATATTGATAATGTAACTTTTTCTAGAACGGAAACGAAAAATAAAAATTTTTATATATGTGTATGTATGCATACATAAAAAAATTTTACTTTTCACGGTTAGGTTGCCCTAAGAAAAAAGTTATATGATCCATCTTCTGAATATATGAACAAAGTAAAAAAGATATGACAATAACAAATTGTAAGATAATTTTTCACAATTTGTCTTAGATTTTGTACTAATTATAGAACTAAGAAACTTAAATTTATTTTAAATTTGTTTTTGCATTTATATATATTTTGCAATTTATATATAGAACTCAAATGGAGGATTAATTTCTCTAACATCATCTACATATACATAGTATAATTAAAAAATTAATTTTTTATAT
>NW_017259576.1:268668-272605 GCF_001594045.1 Atta colombica | reverse complement strand
ATTATATATAATTATTGTGTATAATGTATTATGTATAATTATTATGTATAATATTTTATTGTATAAATATATAATACATGCATACAGAATGTCTAACGCAACATTCGTGAATAGATAGATCGAACTAAACTTGAGAAGAGTGTCTATTAACAACGATGAACTTGCTCGTGTATAGTCATTTTTGTTTACTGAGCGCTCTCAAACCTTGTTACGCACCTAGAAACTATAAACATTGGACTGTTATCGCCAAATTACGTAGACATATGCACATTCGTAAATGTTATTATTTTAAATTAACTTCTCTTTATTAATTTTTATGAAAATCAAAATGATACGAGACTTTGTATTCAATTTAGTTTAATGTATCTACCTATGATCGTTATATCAATAATTGCGTTAATAAGACACCCTGTACAATTATTAAAAATAATCAGAAATTACTTTATCAATAATTATTGAACTCTTGGAATACAATTGTGCAACCGAGTTATAGTGTAGTGCTTAATTGCAAATTTGTTTGAAAGATATCTGTAGAAATATCATGTTTAAATTTAATAAAGTATTGATATAATTGTCTCATTAGATTGAATTATATTCCAAGCTGTAATTTTCACATTACTTACTGCAGCCATTTAGTAAACACAGTGATTAATTTGCTAATATTTCTGTATTTTTAAAATAATATTTTTTAAAAAAGAATATTGTTCTTTTGTTATATATTATAAAACCATTTCTCTTATTATTTAAAAAGTATTTGAAAATTGAGTTATTGCATATTTCAATTATACATTTACTAGCAATTTGATTACTGTGTTTAAAAATTATAAGATTATTAGATAATTTATTGAAACGGCAATTTTGCAAATTTGTATTGAAGCCATTATATTCATTATTATATAATGAACGATCGCAACGCAAATTGCCGTTTTTGTAACTGATTCCTTTAAGCAGTCATATAATAATATATCTGGAATACAGCCTCCTCTAGCATCTCAGACTCTGATAGCTGTGTTAGAAAATACTCGGCTCAAGAATACAGAGTTTGCAAACTGTTCTATTACCAAATCTGTCAATTTGGTCAATCAATCTGAACAAGAAATTGAGAACAACTCCCTTACTACAAAATACTCCTCCAAATCTTGTCATATGACAGATCACAACACACAGGCTAATTGGAACCCAGTGATTGGCCAGCAACATAAAAAGCACAAGAAAAAGAGGAAGGTAAACTTATAAATCTGAGACAAAAAGAAGTGTTACTGGCTCGATTACTGTAATAGGTGCACTTCAGTTAATTATTGAAATGTGAGACACATTTGTCAGGGCTCAATATTACAAAGAATAATACAAAGGCTTTTTTATAGTTTATGACTTTTACAATATTTTTGAAGATAGTACATGTAATGTTTTAATAAACGAATTTAGCATTAAAGATCTATAATTCTGAAGTACATATTTTTTATTTTATTTAACTTATAAACTAAATGTATATTATATTATATGACATGAATATTAATTGAAATAACGCTTATGTGTCTTTTTTATATAATACGTTAAATAAGACAAGAATACTTGATAGGATTGTAAAGAAATTTGAAAACTGAACACAGCGAACAACGAAATATTAAAATTTTAAAAATCATTTTTTATCTACTTTAACTTTTTTTATGTGAAATGCATATACTTTTTAATTTCGTCATATTCTTTGTGATAAAACTGAGTCGTTATTATTTTTTTGCTATTATTAAAGTAATTATTTTTAGTAGCTTGTATCTTGAGGCAGTACTTTATGGTATAGATTGATTTTGTATACTCCAATATTATTTATTATAGTGGCTGTCAGTAAGGAAGTAAAACGCGTTCATACATTTAAATAGCATGATATAGTAATTATAAAATTAGATGAAAATTGGTCTTGTAAACTTGCACTTGTATAGATCTTTTCAGATAACATGTCATAGAATAATACGCGTTGTAAATTTATTTTTATATCTATATTTGCTGCACAATATTTATTGAGATTCATAATTACATGAACATACTAATCATGCATTAGTATTTTATTATATTCCAAATATACGAGAATTAAATTTCTCGCTTTACATAAAATATTTTTTTTATCATTTCTGAAACTAGATAGTACTTTATTTTTACATCAATTAGATACAATCAATTAGATACAATCGTTATAAACATGACGTTTTATAAAAATAACTAAATACAAAATGTATTAATATCACACACATTTGCAGCATTTTTCCACATCAGATATGTATTAAAAATTTTTAGCATCCTAAAATTTATAAGACTATGCACATTGGCAGAAGTTTGTTACAACCTCTTTACACTTTAAGCGACGAAAATATAATTTCTAATTGTAATATAATAATGCTAAGTTTATCAATCGAATAGACTTAAGCTAGTTAATTGATTTTAGTCAATAGGCTCTTTTTTGAATCTTTGATAGTCAAACTAAATTTTGTTAATATCAGTAATCTTTATCCTAGTGTTTGTTCATTATAAAGTTTTGATGTATGTAATGTTACCAACGCTCAAAACGACTACGACAAGTTACCGCAGTACGATTAATAAGAAAAAATTACTTAGTTTGAATGCTTACTATGTAATCAATAACGATTTAACCTTTGATTGTTTCGACAGTCCACTAAGAAAACCATGGCAAAACGGCGCAGATTCGCAGGTATGCAAATCTAAAGATGAGATACTGAAATGTTTCTTCCTAGCCTTTCGGAAAATTCTAATAGTAGAATTACCGCTAGCAATTCATGTGTCAAATCTTATCATGTATAATTTATTTTACCGATAATTAGTTTCTCATCACACACATTCTATTGTGGCATTAAATTTTTACATTCGTATTTATAAATGCACTATTTTCAATTTTTGTATTTGCATATTATTTTTTCTTTTACCTCATAAAATATAGTGAAAATATTTCCAGTATTTAATTTGAAACATAAATCGTTATCATTATTCATACTAATGTATTATTATTAATTATTAGTAAAGATTACATTTATTAAAAGTTAGGTATTTTAAATACTGTTAGTGAGAAAAATTAAAATGTCACATTCAGAATTGATATGAATTTAAATTTTTCATACCAGTAAATGTAAGAAGTGACAAATATATAATCAATTATCACGATTTTATAAATAATAAATATTCTAAAAATTACGTAAATGAAATAGAAAATATATAAAAAAATATATTATTTATTTAAGATAAGAAAAGACATGCATAGAACAAATCTACATCATACGTATTGTAAGACTTTATTTATTATGTCACATCGTAAATGTAGGCCATATTAATAGTGCTGTTAGTCTATGTTTATTATTTGGAACATATACTTAGAACAAACCTTTTTCGATGTTTGATGTGATGTAAAAAGTGTTAGACACACATACATACATCATGTGTTTTATATATTATAAGATAAAACTTAAATACAATTATTATTTTATAATTATAGTTAACTAATTATAGTTTTTATATTTGACTTTGTCCTATTTATGATACAATTATATCATAATGATATAATACAATTATAATCTAATCTTGTAAATATGAGTGTTTAAGACTATTTAAAATGTCGCATGAATTTTAAATAATTCACACGATATTTTACATTTTTTATATAGTATTATTAGTTATTTGTAAAATTTTATAATATTCACGTATATTATATTTAGATATGTTCCAAAAACATGCACAGTAGCTATTGTTGGCTTTATATTTTATTTTGTGACTATATATTATTACGAATATTTTGCATCTTGCGTATCTTGGCACAATATGGCTAGAAAAATAATTTCTATTCCCATCTTTAATTCCTGCCGATGACACGAAACTGGCTGTTAAATCCATTGTAGGTGTATAATGTATATATTAATTTCTGAATAAAGTAAATAGT
>NW_017259576.1:267979-268568 GCF_001594045.1 Atta colombica | reverse complement strand
AATTTTTGTCAGCACAAACACTAGGGTAAAGGGTATACTGCGCGAGAAAACGATGTTTGTTAAACTGAATCTTAAACTAAATTTAATCCTTATAACAATTATTTTTCATAACAATATTTAATATGATTTTATTGCTTTCATATATCATCCATTATTTTTTAAATAAATTTTTTGTGTTAAGTATTAAAAATATGGTGATACATCATCAAAGGCTACTATAAATGTTTGCTGTTTTTAGCGTTTTATACATGTTTCATATGTTGTTTTCTAATTGAAATATTTTTCGTCGCTTAATTGCAATATACCTCTAAAATAAAAAGTAATCAATCAGAATCTGGAATGTTACTAACAACGATACAATAATGTTGAACATGTATATGTTAATCTATAAAAAAATTAATCAGATTTAATTGATGTAGATAATATAGAAGCTAATATATTTTTTTATACTTATTTTTTGCTTCTTTTATGTGTTATATATATCTGTTATGTGTGCTGTTAAGTAATATCTATATGTTGTAAACTGCTTCTTAGCATGAAATAATTGGACTTTTTCATTTACTTATTGCATTATTAATGTCTTTCTTAT
>NW_017259576.1:255407-267879 GCF_001594045.1 Atta colombica | reverse complement strand
GTGCAATTAATTGCAGCATGATTAGAAAGCATGTGTATTTTTGTTTAATTGTATATTAGATTTAAAAAAATGAAAGACAATGCAGAAAATATCTTTTTATTAATAAGAAATATTTAGTAGAGTATGTAATGTATTTCTTATTAATAATTCACATTTATTATGTGCTATCTTTCACAGATTTCAAATTGTTTTTCCTGATTGTTTTATTGGATAAATATTGAAATTTTGAAAAATTTAATATGTAACATTTTGTTATTTATTATTTATATAATATTTGTTTTTATTTATTATTACTTGTAATAGTTATCTATCGTAAAGGAAGAATAAATACATAAGATGTATGTATACATATATGTGTTGTTATATATATTTTAATATATATATATTGTCAATAGTATGTTACGAAGAATTAGCAACGTACTTTATTCATTCTATTCTAATGTAATCTTTCAGGGTGGTTCAGGAAAAAAATAACTTCGAAAAATAAACTACGCTAGTGCAGTGCAAGTACTGGTGGTTAAAAAGATGGGATGCGCAAATGCTAAAAGCGAATGCAGCATTGCTATATAGGTATCAATGGCATACTTTGCTACTCAGAAGACTAATATAAAGTGAAAATACTATGGATAATGTTTATTGTAAAAAAATATCATATTTTATTATGTGGAGAAAATATAAATAATTAAATTCGTAGCGATTAAATGGCAAAACTTGAAATACTTGAGTATGTGATGTTATATAATTTATAATTATAAATAGCTATACACGATGTAAAGGTTATCAAAATTGTGCATTAAGGATCATCGATATTGTTTATAGAATCTATGAGCTATAACAATTTGTAAATTTTAATTCTGTTATGAGACGTATAAGAACATAACACTTGAAGAATATGTTCTTGCGACGCGAAAAATTGTACAATTAATTAATTAATGGATTCCATGACTTCATGATTCATTGTGTATAACGATATTGATTACGATATTATTTCTGAGTCATACTGTTATTAGTGTTTAACATCTTTTTTCTTTTTTTATCATTAGACGCATGGACCAGAAATTATATATATATAAATATATACATATATATGCATAATATGATATAAAATATATATGGCATTTTTTGTTATCGATAGCGAACACAATACACCAAATTTGTAAAATGCGACCTTCATGTTCCATTGTATACAAATTGAAATTTATTATTCGTTTTACGTGCAATAAGGAAATAAGGCGAAAGTTTGAACGAGCCAGTCTTATACATATATACAAATGTTAACTGTGAAATTAATTGCGCCCAACAATTGTACTGAAAGCAAGTACTGCATACTTGAGACGGATTTTCATATAGTTCACATATAGACTTTTATTATCAGATCTAAGAATATATTTAACAAGTTCAAGTTAACATACAATTTTAGGGGCATTTAAAAAATTGATGCTTGCAATCATTTATATTCGTATTTAATTACGCTTTAAACAGATGTTTATTAATTGGACAAGCCAAAATATTCCGTATTGTTATTGGAGTAGTTCTATATTCTAGTAGAACTTCGAAGATGATTTTTTTAAACTTGCTTGCATGAATATTTAAAAAATACTATGTTAGACGTTAATAGTACACTTAAAGAGTTCTTTGTTCACTTATGTAATCGATTGATTGCATAAAAAAGAATAGTTATTGTACTGAGTTTTGTAAGAGGCATGTATGTTTAGTACACTGCGTACTTATTTACCGTTTTGTATCTAGAAAGCATATTCATAGTTAATAAAAGTTTACTGTTTTACTTGATGCTGAAATGTTATGCAATTTCGAAAAGTTTTTCATTTCATTTATTTGTTAACATGGTGAATGATACCTTTAAATAAATATCCATTTATTGATACTGATACATATGTACAATATATATAGTTAAAGTATAAAATATGATATACATTTTGATTTACCTATCGGACTAGTTTAAGTAATTAATTCTAAAAGTTGTACTTTCAGATCGAATTTAATAAGACTTTGGAACTAACATTACTATTTTTTACTTATTATGAATTATCTTTTGAATTATTTATCTTGAGTTATCGATAAACTATACATCATTTTAAAAACGATAAAGTTTATGACAGACTATTATTAACAATTATTTTCACAATATGGTATATAGCAGAGCTATAGTAATAAAATTTCTGCAATTTTGGTCAATTTTATAATTGACTTTTATCGTATTTATTACTTGCATCTTAATAAGTCATCGAAATGATTTTTACAAGACGAAACGATAAGCCGGTCTCATTGAAAAGTTAGACGTCTATTTAACAACTCGTTAAGATGCAAGTGGTAAAAAAAAGGCAATAGACATCATCTTTGAAGAACAAAGACTACAGATATTTAGTAGATTCATTATATAATAAAAAATTATACTAAAATTATACTACATATTTATATACAGCATATTTCCGAACAATATACACACTTACTTCCTTTTTAGGATGGATATCTTACAGGTAACTAAAAGAATGCGTGACAGGTACAATATTTTTCATATTTAGTTTTATAATTCTATATATTTGTCTCTTATTCTATTCAGGTAAATACAAACGTCCAAAACATAAAAAAAATATTGTATAACCGTCATCTAATGTTTAACATAGTGTGTTATTGGAAAATATATTTTTACCTCGATTAGCATCAAGTTGCAAAATAGATTTACAATCGTTCATTTAATAGTGATAATATAAACCACATTTCAATATCACAGGTCGAAATTTTGTTTAAAAATAATTTTGTCCATTTCTTTAATTCAGCATTGTTTGCAGAAATCCAAGAATATAGCTACCTAAATCTTCATCCTGATTAGTCCATGAAACGTAAACACTCTTTTGATCATCTTCATCTCCTTCCACCTTTACTAAAACAGACTCGACTGATATAGAACCGTCTGTTAATTGGACCGTCCATCCGGATAATCTTTCTTTCAATGGCTGCAATAGTTTTAAGGTAGTAGCTTGTGCTGGGCCGGGATCCCTTACTTGCACAGTAGATGTAAATCTGACTACATGTTTTGTGATACCTGCAGCTTTTGCAACCTAATCAAATACAAAAGCAATAATCAATGTATATAAAATAATAAGTGTTAAAAATAAAAAAAATAACAATCATGAAATAAATAGTTATTATGTGGAAGATATTACCTCATCTGCATCTACAAGACAGACACCGTCTTCTCTCAACATTAGGACACTGTGAAGCAATCTCCGTCTTTTCGGATCAGGCGGTAAGGCCGAGTATCTCTTTGCTTCGGCTTTCAGCAATGCTAGAGAAGCATCTACGGGAACTTTGGATGTAGTCGTAATAATACAAGTTTCGCCGTTTGCAGGATTATAGCAACTAACGCCGAATTCTTGTTTGATTTTCTCCTTCAAATATTCCATCTTAGCGAATTCTCCATGCACTAGCATAACATTCTTCGGTTCACAATACTGTATCAACTGCATTATTCCTTTTGCATCAGCGTGAGCAGAAAAAGACATGTACTCCACGGCCATCTTTACCTCCACGATCTGTCGATTCTCGAACTCTATTCTCCGCGTACCGTTTAAAACTTTGTGTCCCACGGTACCTTGCACGCAAAAACCTGGCATGATAACCATGTTGGACTCGTTAGGCGCCCATTTCTTAAAGATCTGGAGAGAGAGACCGGCGTGTAACATTCCTGGCGTAGCAAACACCACCATCGCACCTGGATTATCGATATACGCTTTATCAAACGGTTTTATGTGCTTAAAGTCAAACATATTCCGTTGTACAAACGTTTTTTTAATTTTCTGATTAGTCCAGGTGATAAACATTTTATAATAATTGTTGGCCTTTTCGGTTAAACCAAGCGCGAAATAAACTGGTACTTTTAGGTTCATTCTTTCCCAATACGTTTCCAAAAGTATACACAGTTCTTGGGCGCGACCGAGAGCGAATACAGGAATCAGCACCTTTCCGCCTCTGTCGATGCATTCGTGTACCTGAAACACGGTCTTATCTTCTCAAAAAAATTGTTCAACATAAATTAAATTATTACAAATAATGAATCGAAAACATACTTTCTTGAGGAAATCTCTTTCCCTGCACCTCTTTGAATCTCTAATCGTGGTTGCATATGTTGATTCTGAAATTAACAAGTCTGGCCTGCATTTGTCTATCCACGCAGCACCTAAATGCCGATCTGGCGTCATATTATAGTCTCCTGTGTATACAATAGACTGTGATCCCACACGAACCCAAAACATGGCTGCACCGAGAACGTGTCCGGCATAATATGCTTTTATCTCTAATTCTGAATCTACCATAACGGATTGATGAAGCGTAACAGCGATAACCTTCTTCATACAATCCTTTATCATTTGCGATGTGAAAAAGTTACTTTCGCCTTTACGCTCGACTGCAACCTTTCTCATGTCTTCTAGTAAGATTGGTGCAATAGCTTTGGTTGGATGTGTCATATAAATTGGTCCAGTATAACCTACCTGTATATTTTAAATAAAAAGAAAAGTGTGCAAGAAAATTGAAAAAAATACAACAAAAATAAAAAATAATTATTGCAAAATAATTTTTGATGTTACGTTACCATCTCTGTGAAATATGGAAGAGCGCCGCAATGATCTAAGTGAAAATGAGAGATAATGACACAGTCGATATAATTAGTCGCAGGTCCTTCTGGAACTATATAGGAAAAGTCTGGGAAGCGTCTCTCATCATTGAATCCCATGTGCATTCCACAATCCAGCATGATGTTTTTGCCGCCCATGGAGACAAGGATACAACTACGTCCGACATCCTGTCCAGCACCGAGTGGTGTAACTTTTATATCCGGCATTTCTAAAAAGAGTAATGAAACAGTATTATTTTAGTATTATTTAAAACTGTAATGAAATAATTATATTACTTCCAAGGCAGCAAGCTAATGTTATTTGTTGTTATTTTGATGTTCAAAAATGACATCTTTAATGTCATTTTTACATAAAAATTACAACGCTTACTACCGGAGTTTATATATACATACACTAAGCTATTTGTCAAGCATAAAATAGAAAATGGATGCTTATGAAACGAACATGTGTACGTGTTTCAATATTTTTTTACTGTAAATTAACAAATATATCTTTTATTTTTAAAAGAGCATCCTCTCTTAAAAGAGACTAACAGTATCAGTTCAAACATGTTGATATCGTTATACTGCTTACTTAAAGAGATATCAGTTGGTTGACTAATCTAGATCACAACTAATTGCTTTCTGAATTATAATCTTGTTGTAATATAAATAAAGGTTATTAGAGGATTAGAGGTTAGACTTAGCGAAAGAGCGTTACCAAGCATTACTAATGTACCAGTTCGTAAGCGCACAATGAATAAAACAATTATTATATGCACACAGATCACAATTGAGAATTAATAAGCAGATTAATGTAAACATGTATCAAAAGTTGATTACATTTTCTTCAAAAATTATCAAGATCTTTCTCTTTCTTACACTTCTTAGCGCATACCTATTACATTGAATTGAAAATACAAAAACGAAATTTGTTTGCACTTTGCGAGGCAATCTGACAACTTGATAAAAAAAAATTTTTTTCCTGGTTAAAAATCCTAACCTAAAAGGTTATCAGCACATGCGTTCCAAAACTCGTATAGGCTGCATTTGAAAACATTACTCAGATATCTCCTTATCCTTGTTTAACAATGGATGAACAACAAGGATAAAACAATACGCGGGGATGCTCGGATGATATTTTTGAATGCAGTCATATTCTGTTATTGAACGCAACCGCGCGCAGTATGAACTCTCACTACATGCCGTTGTCTTCTTTTAATTATTTCGATCTAATCATTTTTTTGTTATAAATATTCACGTAAACAAATATTTCACAAGCGATACTCTATATAGAATGATAGCATAATTCAAAGTTTAATCCCTTTAAATACATAATGCACTTATACATAATATAAATTTGTATATAAATATATAATATTTTGTATATGTTTCATCATATTATTCCAGGAAATATACAAAAAAAAACAATTCAAATTTGTGATCGTATAGTATTATGATTAATTACCTAATTATAAATACTCTATTTGTTTAACACAGATAATAGTACTGTGTGTCCTTGAAGGATCGAAAAGCTATATAATTTCCAAATGCTTCAATTTGTTTAAGCAATATGTTCAACATTATATTAGATAAGTAATATTCGTGTGGTTAGTATGATTACAAGGCCAATAAAATCATAAAAGTACATAAAGAAGATGAGAACATTGTATAATAGATACGCATTATATGTTATGTACATCTATTATTTGATAATTATACATTGATATTATTCAGCAATTATTGTTTCAAACGTCGCACTATATTATTTATGATTTCTATATTATTTATGATTTCTATATTATTTATGATGGTTAAAAAAACACATGTCATTGACTGGCGATCAGACGATAATGTTATAAAAGAACACAAAATTTTAATTTGTGTGAGCTATATTTAATTTAAAAATTATTGTATATAAAGCACTATTTTGAGTTTTCAAATTGCTAGAAAAAAAGATAATAGAGAAGAGATAAAATAAAGTGAAATAATTATGGCGTTTTACAGTTCTTCATCAAGATTGAAGTCCTCCTCTGGAAAATCTCCAACTTTTACGTGCGCTGGCTTCACAAAGCCTCCATATTTTGGAGCACATTCGAAATATTTTTTTCCACCGACACTATGATCAACAACACAATAAGTAAGAAGAGAAGAAAAATATTCAGATATTGTAATTAAATGGGATTAAATTTACCTCCCATCGTTTTTGCCAAGAGGCTCATCATATTTAACACCAATCCACCAGCCTTCCTTAAATTCAGTTTTACCTATAACATTTATATATTAATAAAAATACTTTTAGTAAAAATACGATTGCGAATATATTAAGATTCTGACCAACATATAAGATAGTAGCTCTTCGCTTTGGCTGATTTGGAACAGATACTTCGCAACGGTCTCCAACTTTGCACAAATTAGCTAAGCTTTCCTCTGCTTCTTCTTCCAATTTCTTCTCTTCTGCTCTTCTTTTCATATCTTCTTCATTGTACTTTCCTAATTTATTCCTTTCTAGGAACGCCTTAACAGTATCTATTCAAGTATAAATAAAATATGTTTCATTCATCACTTAATTTGATATAAGATAAATATAAAAGTCTCACCTGTTTTTTTGGCATACTCTTCCTCAGATATCTCAAACTTTTTCACATGATTTAAATCTTCTGTGGTACATGAGAAATTATCAATAACCTGCAATTTCCTTACATTTCATTTGCAATCTCATAATTTTGTGCTTATAAATACTTGAAGTAGACTCAGTAAGACAAATAAAACTTTCATTATGATTTCTGTATCATGTTGTAATATCTGTATATTTACATGTATCCTCATTCCATCATCTATTGGATATGATCCCAAAAGCCGTTGTTCTTCCTCCAATCTACAAATGAGCTTGTCGTTCTTGTCATAAACTTCAATGGTCATTGTAACTGGGTTACCACCAGTAAGAAGCTCCAATTTGCCCTATAATTTTGTCTTGTAAATTTCTATGTAAAAGAAAATTTTGGAAAGGAAGCAAAGCTTTGCTTACCTTAAATTCATGGACAGTTATACTTTTTTGAAATCGACGTTCCACACAACATGATTCCTGACCAGAATTTGTAATTGATAAATTCACAAAATCAGATGTAATCACGCTGCACGAACTCATTTTATTTAATTTAACATACGATATTCGGCTACTACAGAATATAAGATTAAATGATTTTAAATATTCGCGAATCTCTTATTACGTTTCGGATATTTCCGAATTATAATAAATTTAATATATGCAACCTTATTTTATATATAATTATATAAAATAAATAAACGCCTAGTGTTTTGTACTCGTGTTAATTGCAAAACATGTAAATACAAGTAACACTTTGACAGAACTTTCGAAGCTCCAGCGAAATGTCATGACGTTATTGAAAACAGAGAAAAACTCAGAAATCTGAGAGCGACTGGAGCGACCATTCCGGCCTTTGTGATGTGACTACATATATTATCGACATTGCTGATAAAGTAGTGTCGAAATATAATGTGGTGCGAGTCCATGCTAAATCAAATATTTATATATTTATATGTGAAGCAATATGCTACGTCCACAAATTGTAGGTGAAAAGATAATATGCATATATAATTTTATATATAACATATATACTTACGTAATTTTTCTTTTGCTACAGCCTACATAATCTCTACTTTAGATCTGTTTCTTTCATTTTTTATTCTTTTTTTTCTTTTTTTTAATGATGTTGACTTTTGAATACAAAGCATGTCAAATTGAATATAAAGTAAAAAATGAACACACGTTACAAAAAATAATTTTTAAATAACAAAATGCATTTTAAAATGCATATTATATAACATTGATTCTTATATGTATGAATTTCTTCATAATTTTTCTTTTATATCGTTATGTATGTTTTATAAAAGTCTAGAAAAATTAAAGAAAATTATAAAACAGCAGAAATAATTGAGTTATATTTCAAATTATGTATTTCAATATTGTGATTTGTTTTAGAACTCAATCAAATAACAATACAATGAATATTTATTATCAATTATTTTATATACACATTTTTTTCTTTAAGAATGTATACATGTACCTGTATATGATGTCATTGAAATGAAAAAAACAGGCAATTGTGTCTTAAAGACAGAAAAAAAGAGGATAAAAAAAAGAAGAGAATAGAAAAATATTTATTTATAAAATATTTCACGATTAAAAATTAGATTAAATAAATATCTTATATTTGACATAATACTATAATAATTAGATGTATGGATAATAATTTGAGGGATAAAAATAATATAATGTCTTTGTCAAATATTCATTGAAGTTATTTATTTGAAAGTTGTATTTAAGCTGATTAAATCGATACGCTTTTGTTGTATTAATGTGCATTATGAACAAAATATCAGCAGTAATTACTTCAATTTTAGTTTTATACATAAATTAATTCCAAATAAAAAATATACAAGTCAAACTGAAAATAATATAGCTGTACAGTTGTGGACAAAAGAATTGTCTTTCTTTTTTTAATTCGTTTTTTACAGAACTCGTAAGAACATCTTTATAACTTTTATGCAATCTAAAACTCATCGAAGAACAAAAATATTGCAATTCTTTTATTCACAATTTGTTAAAAACGATGAAACTGTATATTACCATCCTTGTACAGCAGAAAAACATTTTCATATCTATGTATAGCACATGTATATCTATATTAATTTGTTTACACTTTATCCAAAGCAATTATAATTATTATACAAGATAAACGCACATGTCTCTTTCTTCTCTCACATTAAGTCTTAAAACAGAAATATGCTTTTAAGAAATTGAGAGATTTTTCATTATTTTTAATGATAAAGCACACAATTGATTGCAGAAAGGACATTAGGAAAGTTTCTCCCTTTTTCAATTCTTTTTTTTTCCAAGAATAATAGGCGATATTTGTGTTATTTTCCAAACAAATTTTCTTCAATGAAGAATCTCCGACAGTGGTTTGGATTTATCACATCTCTTTTTAGAACAGTGATAGACAGAGTGAAAGTTATGCTGCTGATTGCCAACGTCCTGCGAGGACAGGGTACAAAGAAGAATTCTCCAATGCATTAAACTGCTTGAGTTTTATTACAATATAGCTTTACCATTAGTTTGAAGCTTCTCGCTAACATTGGCCATTTTTTAATTTATCAAAGCAGTAATTGATGCTCCTTCTTACAAAAGTTTACCCTTCAATATCTCATAAACCATTTTGTTCCTAAAATACGGCATATCATCCTGTGTAAACGTTACCTTCTTATTTGCACAGGCATATTCGGCAAACATACAAGAGAATACGCCACAATCGCTGCCATTCATCTGTTGTGGAATGTTCTTGGCTGATTGCAATTTCCAATCGCTCATATCATAAGATTGTTTCTTTTTGTCTAAACTCTCATCCTGTAAATATTGTTTTAGTGTGGCTAAACATTTTGGGTTACTACCGCCCATACTGTCGTAATAAACAATCGATTTATTCCTGAAATCTATTATTGACATACACCAGTGAATATCCAGATGTATTGGCACGACTACAAGATCCTGCGCGAATATGTCTACTTTTCTAGTCCATCGCTTCAGAGACGAGTGACCACCCGATAGAAGTTTTGGATAAAAAAATGTATTCATTGCGTGCACCTTTGGATACTTGTCGGACGTGCCTCTGGCAATTAATAGATTCATGTAGAAGTTTATTACTTCATCGTTTAGCCAATTTAAGTCGGCTAATGTGCAAAGATCTTTTCGCGTGAGCCTTAGACCAAAACCTTCTGCAAGAACTTCTCCTGGAGGACATGGTATAATGGCGTTTCTCACTTCTTTCAACATCTCATTAGTCAACGTCGGCAATGCTGGCTCTTCCTGTTCCTCTCTATCATCTAGGACAGCCAGATATAATTTCATAGAACGTGCCAATTGTTCTTCCAAAGCTGCTTCTCGTGCATATCTATTGTGCTTCGATAAGACGCATGTCATCTTCTTCAGTTCTTCAGCCTCTCTGTGCCGTTGTTCAATCCGTTCGTTGTATCTCTTAGTAACTTGCGGGATGAAGTCTTGTCTCATGATAGGTTTCGCAGCTAGCTCGTCACGCAATGAGTTAGTTGCAACAACTTCAACAGATAACTTCGGCGTAGTTTTCACTAATCCACTGGTACTGGGTCTATCAATTGTAATAACTTTGTTGGATTGTTGATACGCCGTGATACCTTTCTTGCTGTAATTTAAAGTAGGAACTTTTTCTTTATCTGTCCTAGAATAGTTTGACATGCAAACTCTATTATGATATGACGTTGATATCTTAGACAAGTTAGTGACAGATGATTGAATCTTGTTGGATGTCATAATTTCTGGTTGCTTTTCTAAATCGATAACTTCTATGGGTTTGCACACAGGTTTATCTGTAAATATCTGTATCCTATTTGGAAACAGATTTTGGAGCATTTCTTCATATTGATATTTCTCTTTTAATTGATTAGTTTTAGATAATGTGGGAGACTTGTGGTAGATATCTGGCATTCTATGTTTGTGATGGAAAAAGTGCTCCGTAGTCGGTTTATTGTGATGTAGCATAAAGCAAGTAGATTTACAAGTGGGAGTTTTGTAATATTCGAAAGATTGTGGTTGCTTTTTATGAGTACCGTTCATTTGTGCACACGGTTTTATCGATGAGCATTTCTGCTCACCCATGTATATAATATCATCGTCATCACTGTCATCAATGGTAAAATACTGTTCCATTGTACGAGCTATATTACAATTGGATTTAAATCTCTTGGATGTTATATATTCTTCTTCAAAGTTACAGTCCTCAGCTTTCCGTTTTTTAGAACCTTCATCTACCCATCCGAAGATCTTCTTCAGAAAATCAAATATTATAGACATGATTAACACATGTATATATTCTGATCTTATTATTGTCCATTCAACATATATTATTAATGTAGCTCAATCTAAAAAAAAAAAAATTCTTATATATAATGTATTCATTGATTATTATGTATTCATTGATATAAAGCAAATATTACAAAAGTAGAAACTTATACTATAACTAATATAACTATGTACCATAAAAAATCATTACCAATTGAAATAATTTGCTTGCACTATTCTGTACTGATACACAATAAAAATAACTATAATTATAAAAATAACTATCTAATTTATAATTGAAATAAAATATGAAAAACACACAATTTTACATTGGAGAAAAAAAAAGAAAGGATAGAAAATATTATAGAAAAAATACTATAGAAATATACTACAGAAAAAAAATTCAGCTACACAACCTTAAACATAAACTTAATTATAAAAACATAGCAAAAACATATTTTGATAAAGGCATCTGACGTAAATGTCATTATATTTTAATGAAATATACATTGCGTCATTTCATCAATCAAGGGATTTTTGCTATACATTCTTAAATTTAGGTGTTTCTTCATGTTTAAAAGTCTAGAAAGCATCAGTGCGGAATAGCGCAGCAGTCGAATTCATTATAAATTTTCAATTATTGTATAAACGTATACACATCGGCGTGACGTAAAATTAACCTCATTGCGCGATATGCGATACTCGTTCCGGTTGATGCTTACTCTCGAGAATTGCGTTGAATTCGCCGTATGTACCACAGCAGGCGCTTAACCTTAAACCCAGACGAAATTTTTTTATCTTGCCTCTCAAAACGTAAGATTTGTCATCCACGAACCGTTTAATTTGGCAATATCACGAACATAACCCAACGATGGCGTATTTTCTTATTCTCTATATATCGCACTCGACATCATACTTGACCATATTTTGCAAGGTTGCAACAT
>NW_017259576.1:252502-255307 GCF_001594045.1 Atta colombica | reverse complement strand
CCCCCCCCCCCCCGAGACTACTCGAGCGTCCTCTTTCCCTTTCTCGCTACGTGACAGATTTAATTTGACTAATTTCGGAATAAAACGAGGGAAAAGCTAAATTTCGAATAAAAAAAATTATTCCGTTACTTTGCGAAAATAACAAACGAATAATTCTTGATTTTTTTGTAAGTACCTGCGTACAATAGAAGGAATAAAGAATAAATGATTTTAATCTATCAAAAATCGGATACATCAAAATACACATTTCCGATTGAAATCATTATTTCTTACTCCTAATTCCTTAAGGTACATTTTCATGCTTTTCCACCGTTCATTTTCAATGTCAAAACAAATCACATGATAAAAATTGACGAAATCAAGCATCGATTTTAATAATCTATGATCTATTTTGACGCTAAAAATGAGCATCGGCATGAAAAGGTACCTTAAGGTTTGTTCGCATCACATATTCCACGTGTTTCTACTGTTCATAGTTCCTATTCACTCTAACGAATGCGTTTGAATAAATAGAAACTACGGTTGAAGGAAATAGAAACATGTTGGAGTATGTTGGAGTTCGCGACGCGAACAAACCTTTTAATATATACATTTGATTCGATTTCGCACTTTTGTGTATTCGCCGTGATTCGCGCAGTGATTCTAAGTTACTCCAAGTTCATACAAGTCATATCCATCAAACTCCATCGCAGTCCTCAGAGAATATCAGAGAGTATTGCAGAGTTTTGCGTGGTCTCTGATCTCACATGGTCATACAATAAAGTTTTACTTTGTTGTTTTCATTTCGATTCGTACACATTTATGATAAACAATTCTTATTATTGAAAATAAGATGCGATAATATATTAACTGTAAAACTGCAGAATTTTGTAAGAATAATGTAATTATAAATTGATTATACTTATAAAAGATTTTTTAAGGTATCGATGTCTTTTTATTATGTTGCTTTATTAAGTTTTATTTAAATGAAGCAGTACTTGAAACACGTCACGATTTGCTATATTTGAAATATATTTTTAAACATTGTTTATAATGATAAATGATTCATTAGGGTTGATTTTTTATTTTATTCATCTCAATGTTCTTGCAGCGTAAAAAATTTTATATTTCAAGAGAAAAATACACTAGAAAAACGAGATTCGGTCTCATGAGTAATAATAAGGAAGGATTTATTGCTGTACATGTTGGTATGTAATTATTTAGACTATATATTATTTAGACTATTTATAATTGATATTTGTACATAAATTATTATAACTTATTATTTTTTTATTGATAGGTGCTGGGCAGCACTCGGCGTCACTCAAAGAAAAATATCAAAAATTATGTCGTGATGCATGCAAAGTGGTAAGATTTTTAAGCAATTTAATAAGCTGTAATACAGATTTAATTTTCTCGAAATTCTATATTTTTCTTACAATTGTTTGTTCTGTCAGGGAGCTCAAAATTTGAAGTCTAATGGCAATGTATTAGATGCAGTGGTCGAAGCAGTAATGATATTGGAAGATTCTCCTATGACAAATGCTGGATTCGGGTCAAATCTTACATTGAATGGCACAGTGGAGTGCGACGCAAGTGTAATGGATGGTAGCAGTTTGCAGTATGGTGCAGTCGGCGCAGTTAGCGGAATAAAAAATCCTGTTTTGTTGGCAAAGCATTTGTGTGAGCAGCAGTCCATTAAGTTTGCATATGGCAGAATTCCTCCTAGGTGTTATTTTAGTTTTATACAAGTTTACAATTGTATTAAGAATTGTTATATTAATTTTTATTCTCTGTTAGCTTTTTAGTTGGAAATGGTGCACATATTTGGGCACACGAGATGGGCATACAAATTTTACCTCCAGAACAATTAATATCAGGTATATAAAATTAGCATAAGTTTTTAACAAACACAGAAATTGATTTATAATTATGTAAATTGTAACATTTATTTTTTATGTATATCACTTATTTATCTAATATATTTTTCAGTGAAAGCTCAAAAAATATATAAGCATTATAAAAGAAAATTAGAAAGCTGTAGTGCAGAGGTTCAAAAGGTATGAAGAAGTTATTTCTCATTTATACTTTAATATTATTTTAAATAAAATTTATTATTCAATTATTATGCTGTAGTGTGCTAAGAAAAGGATGGACACAGTAGGAGCAATATGTGTCGATAACAATGGAAATATTGCTGCAGCTTGTTCGAGCGGTGGTATAATTTTAAAATATCCAGGAAGAGTTGGACAAGTACAATTTCCTTATCATATCAATATTTATATAATTAATTTTTTAATATAAATTTTGTTATACATTATCATAGTTTACCAAACCTTTTTATTCTAATTCTAGGCTGGAGTATGGGGTTGTGGTACCTGGGCTTGCAAAGATACTTCGTATTCAGTAGGCACTAGTACTTCAGGTTGTGGAGAGCATCTTGTGCGCACCTCATTAGCACGTACAATCGCAGAAGCGATTTCAGATACATCTTGTCCAACTACAAGTTTGCATCGTGCGATGAGCACAGATTTCATTGGTGTGCCGCAAATTTAGCATAATTGCGTGGTAATTAATAAAAGCAATGACAATCTGTTTATACTTTCTCTTTTAGATTCGAAATTTCTCTGTGGACTTGAACAAAAACTTGGTGGTGTCATTGCGATACGATATTCTCCACAAGAAGGCTTAGGCGATTTTCTCTGGAGCCATTCCACAAATTCTATGATAATAGGTTATATGAATACATGTGAACGTGCATCAATGGTATGTATTACTTTTTTTTGCTTAACATCGTAAAATATATATATTATATATTAATTATAT
>NW_017259576.1:251605-252162 GCF_001594045.1 Atta colombica | reverse complement strand
TATATTCTACATGTAACTATATTTTTTATAATATTATATATGGTTATTGTGATTTTAAAATTTCATAATGGCAATAAATGGACTTTTGGATTCAGCATATCAACTTTGTGTTAAATCACTTTATAAGTTCAGGCACTGATCAGAAAGTTTTAATTCGCAGGCTAATGTTAAAAATCTGAAATATGAGTTTGATTTGTTAAAAAAATTAATTTTTTATTTATAGAGTTACATGTCGGCCTTACCATCACATGAAGTAGGTAAGAAAGCTATTGTTGAAGGAGTGTGCTTTAAATTAGCGGGATTCGATAATATCTGAGAATAATTGTATCAATGAAAGGATTTTTCACAAAAATCAAACGAAAAGTTGCATTTTCAGAAAACAAAAAACTTATCTTGAAACTATTTATTATATAAATATGTAATAATTAATAATGTTATATTTTTCTTCAAACATGATTATATTAAATATTAAATAAAACCTAAAACTATTAAGATATGAAAACAAACTTTTAAGTTTTGATTAATATTTTGAAAATTTATTTAAAAGAAATATAAAT
>NW_017259576.1:245189-251137 GCF_001594045.1 Atta colombica | reverse complement strand
AGATATTTATATACAAAAAATTTTTATACAAAACCATTAATTTCATGAAATGCTGCCATATTGAATCATTTTCCATAATCATAACTTTGTACAGTAAACAAATTTTCCTAACTTTTATATTACTATATATTTTATTGTATATTTTATAGTCAACTTATATAAATAAAAAAATGATTACTATTAACAACTCAAATACATTTTAATTATAATAAATATGTATATTTTTGATAAACTAATCTTTTTCTTCCTTTTTAATAGAAGAAAATTTCCGATCTCTCAATAATCGTATTATTTTAATTTATATTAAATTAACTTTCATAATTACTTTAAAATATTATTTTTTTACATATTTTTTTTATAAACTGCCTATATCGTTAAATCGTTTTAATTTCTCTGGAAACACATCTTTAAAGAGTACCGGATCTGCACGAAATTCAATTGATTCCAACGGCATAGTTCCATAAATAGAAGAAAATTTGTTTATACACTGTGTACGTTCCACCATATGCGTCAAATCCGCGGATAACATTTCAGTATTGGTGCACTCGGGACATCGGAATTTTTTCTTTGGTGTCACCTATAAGATTTTATATAATTTTTAGATAATACCAATATATTTTGTCAAAAGTCTTACCTTTAACGGAGCTTTTCCAGTAATATTCGCTACCAAAAAATTCATTGCGATGTCCTCGCAATTCATGTGTTCATCGACCCATTCCTTTATGTCTCCAGGCATGGCTGTAGTATACATGTAATTCCAATACTGAAAAATATATTAAGAAAGACTTGTTGTTAAAGTTTAAAGACCTTTAAAGTTTTATACTATACAATTCCAATACTCGTACAAAAAATGGTGTAATTTACTTTGTCGGATTAACTTATACATTCTTGGTGAGGATAACAGGAGAGGATGTTAGTATTTTGAAAAAAATAAAATCCAAGGATTTTTATAATAATGTGCGTGGTCTGAAATGTTAAATAAAAATGTTATTAAAACAATAAAGCGTCTAATTTTTTGAGTAAAGAACAGTATAAGCGTTCGTAGCACTTACTTTATGATGAAAAGCTGCCCCTGTTAATACCATGGAAATACTATTCGTCCATTCACTTTCATACTTCCAACAATTAGTACCATTATCCCACATGTGTAAGCGAGATGGAAATCCAACGATTCTATCTGGAAATTCTCTCCATACCTGAAAGTTTATATATGTTTTATTAATATATATTTTCGTTCAATTAGTATTAGAAAAGATATAATATAAATATACTATAAGTATGTATTTTTATGACTAATTATTTTAAGTATACCTCATAAGCAAATTCTACTTCATCAGCAGTCAACATAATAATATCATCATCTATTGATAATACTGCTTCGGTTTCAATCTCATCATATGGATAAAATCGATTAGACAATTTATTTTCTTTCGTTTGTATTACTTTTAATGGCTTACTAACTTTTGGCCATCTAGTAGCTGTAACATTAAATTAAAATGGAACGTATGTATTTAAAGTTTAGCAAATAATCAAGATGTAAAATGTGCTCTTACAGTATGGTGGATCTTTATGCTGATTATTCCAAATTACTAGAACTTTGGATAAGCTCGGTACCTTCACAAGTTTATTAATTAATAAGAACAATAACTCCAATCTATCATACGTTAATATTACGGCAGTGAAGCCACGCGTTTTAGGAGCAGTTACTGGCAAAAAGAGTGGTGAAGGCTTTCCCTAAAAAGAAAATAATTTGTTTGAGAAATTCGCGAAAGATTAAGTTTTCTTGCTTTAGTAATTATCCACCTTATAGGATGGTACATTCCAATATGTATAATCTCGTGTTAAATGTGGAAATACACGATCTGCAAGTATTTCTAATGTAGTTTCAGTAATCTTCTCCATTGAACTAAAATAACGATCGTAAAGCCATGCATTCTGTTCTTGCATGTCCATAATACGTTGAGGAGATATCTTTTTTAACAGTTGTATTGTCAATAAAATGTCAACTTCACGTATAAAAACAGCAGCCCTGATAATAAGAGAAAGTTATAAATGAAATAAATTATATGTTGAAAAGTGTAACAAATATTAATTTACGAGTGCATCTTACTTGGTCCAGTCGATTACATCATGAAATGGCATCATTAGAGAATCAGCTATAATCACAGGTATACAACCAGCAGCCATTGCATCCAAAAGCGCACTTTGGGCAAGCCTAGCACCACGGATTATCAAACAAAACATCGATGTCTAAAAAAAAAACAGAAAATACTTTTAATTATATATTTTAATAAAAATATTTTGCATATATATTGAATATAATTGTATTACTTGCAGACTATCAGGATACTTGTATATATTCTCTCCTACACAACGTATTGTATTATTCATTGGATTAAAATGCAAACATGGACCTAGTATTAAAATATCTTTTGGATATGTTGTCTTTATTTCTATTAAATCTTGTTCAAAAGCATTATTAATGTTGATTTGTGAAGATATTACCAGCCATATTCTAAAATGCAAAATAATTATACATACGTGTGTATAAAAATTATGAAAAATAACAATGAAAGACATTACCTCATATTACTATGATTCGTTTTCAGATTATTTACAAGTGGACTGTACACTGGTAAACTAATGTCAAAGCTAGGTCTGTATGTCAATGATGACATTCCAGCACCTGCAATCATTGCTCTTCCTACTGGTACATCAATGATAGTGTTATAGTCTGGTACAGTGCCAGGCACCATGTTAAAGATTAAATGATTCTTTCCTTTGTTCCAGAAAGGTAATGTTCTTAATGCCTGAGAGACTTCTTGCAATCTCAATCTATTCTGATTGAGAGTATCGATGGAAGGAATAAAAATACAAGCTTCGTATGGATTAGGAGTATAAAATTTACTACTGATAATAGCATTCACAATTTGATAGAATTCTTTCGTCATCTGTCCAGTTATCGATCTACCCATAGAATCTAAGTATATCTTGAGTGGATAGACATATACCAGAAGTTTATTCCCCTGGCTGCCACATCGGTAAACGTTGAAACAAGTGAAATATGTACAGGAAGAATTGGTTGCATCTGCAGTACTCGAGTCAGCAGGTAATGTTTGAATGGGCAATGTATTTATATCATTTAGAGTTATAGGAATATGTTCGGAATGTTTCTGTGTATTACCAAATTTAAAAATATAATACACTGAGATTAATACAGTAAATAATGTAAATGACAATAAGCATATCACAAAGATATTGTGATAATGGTATGAGACTCTGTTGGCTTTATGTGATACACGTGCTGGTAATACCATTTCTTTCTCTTTCTTCCAACAGATATTGAAAAATATATTGTTCTATAAAAATCTCATATATTCAAGTACATAAATCTTCCATGTAATAATTTCAAATATCAGTAGGACATATTTGACATATGAAGAAAGCTGTCATGTACAGATATTTATCTCAATTTGTATACAATTAAAAATCCTTATTAAAATCCTTTATTAAAATGACATTCCTCTTTTTTTTTATAAAAAAAATTGCCATTAGACTGTTAATGCAAAATTAATACTTATAATGTAAACACGATATATACATAAACTTCCTGTCATCTTCAGATTTTTCAGTTTCTGCTAAGTACTCAGCTGTTCAAATCTAAAATTATAGTGAGGTTATGTTTGTTAAAGTTTGTTCATTTTATTTGCGTTTGCACTTTACATTCAGCATAAAGATTTATTCACAAATAATTTTATGCATTATGTAGTGTGGACACAAACATTTTGGCTCCGAAATTCAAACTGGACAGGTCTACTGCTCTAGATCATCTAATGAGACCTTTAATTCTAGGAAATACATAAATGGTTAAGAATATTTGGCTTAAAAATTTAATTGATCCATTTTCTGTGCACGTATGTGACTATATATATTTTGTCAGAATAAACTTTAATTGGCTTATTTTTTATTTAGCTAAACTTCTTGCATAATTCATCTTTTCTCTTTTTTTTTCACTTTAGAGAGAAAAAGAAAAAAGATAACCATTTAAAAAATTCAAAAATTTCTAAAAAGAACAAACTGACCAATCATAATTGAATGTGAGAATAATCAACTATGATTAATCGATTCTACGTCTATTTCGTGTGATTTCATCCTAAGGCTTATTCTACAATAGAATCGTAAGCGGTAAGAAATTAACCAATCATAGTCGATTAGTTCTTCTCATACTTAACTGTGATTGCCAATTTCTTACGCTTACGTTTTACAATTCTATTGTAGAACAGACATAAGACTTAGTCTACAATCACTCGGGAGACATTGTCGTATGTCACGCCGTAAGGAATTGACTAATCACAGTTGAATATGAAAAAAACACTCGATCATGATTAGTTAATTTCTTACGGCACGATATACAATTCCATCTCTCGACTGATTGTAGATTAGACCTAAGTAAGTGTTACGACAATTTTTGTGCTCAGATTATTTCTTGAGGATCGAGCTTAACGTCGTTAAGAACGCCACCGTTAAGTCGTCCGCGAGAAGGAATATGGCGGCGGTAACAAGCTGGTGACAATCTGATATGGGATGGGCGTCGCGCAGCTAAACGTAGGAACGCAGCTTTTTTTTCTCCCGCCGTAATGATAATGAGTGGTGATATCGCGACGTATAAACATGGCGATCATTTGACACTGCAGTCGTCTTCCGATCCAGACGAGTCGCGGTTACTGCTGCTGCTCCTGCTACTGCTGGGGATCGTGCGGGGGTAGCGATAGTTCGGTCTAACTAACAATTTCCGTGATACATATATTATACACGAAGCCCTGCGAACGTCGTGGGGACGGCAAAATCACATAAAGAATATCTCTCGCTGAGAGCGCCGCGAGGAAACTTATCGGGTGACGCATAGCGAACGTTCCGGAGGCTGCGACGACGCGGCATCGAAGAAGGAGCGACGCGCGTCGTATACGCTAAGATGGCCCGGGAGTACGATCATCTGTTCAAGTTGCTCATCATAGGAGACAGCGGTAAATATATACGCGGGTGCAACACCACCATACCGAACCGTCCCGCGATGACGCATAATTCTGTTTTTTATTAGCCGAATTTCCCTGCGTTTTATATATAACTTCCTTTGTTTCCTTGCTTATTTTTCTTCCTCTCTTTTTCCCCTTCCATTTCGTATTATAAATTTCATTCCGGATGAGGAAGATGTAAAAAGCGCAAAAAAAATAAAGAGTACAGATTGTTGCGCGGAGCGTTGCTGTCGTCGGTCGGTGCAAGCTGATCATCTGTCATTACGCACTTTTAGCGGCAGTTTATTAAATGATGAGTCCGACAATGGATACATGTCGGCTATCCATTACACCGCCGGCGTAGCTTATTGTTCGATTTCATGATGCGAAAATTGTTCTTCCTGCGCGACAGATTTAGAACAGCGGTAGAAGATAATGCATTGTGTCACGATAATGGGAAACTGAAAATAATTAAAAGACAAAGATATTTATTAGCATTTATTTCTCATAGTTTTCATTCTTATTAATTGAAAAATTATATATTTACTTTACTTTTTCTCTTTTATTTTTCTTTTTCTTTGTTATCAATTGTGTTTTTTATAACTTTCATAACATTTAAGGTTAAATCTCTTTTTTTTGTTCTACTTAATGTAGTATAGAAGTAATTAATTTAATGTGATACAAAGCATCTTGTATTAGAGTAACGTATGGAAATATATGTTTATCAAAGTGTGATTTTATCATGATATTCATATCTTTTTTATATTTGTCAATCAACTTATTTATAAACATTTTAATATATATAATTTTTTTTTCTTTAAAGCATTGGTAAAAACTTGCTCTTTTATTTAATTTAATAGGAATATAAATAATCAATTCTATATGATCAATCAATTCTATATATATAAAGCATCTATATGATATATAGATATATAT